>NW_027109908.1:2080878-2081587 GCF_000696795.3 Halyomorpha halys
TTTTTTAATTTTGAAAATGTGACCTTCACAATTAAGGTAAAAAGAAAATATTAATTATTATTAAATGTTAAGGTCTAATCACAACATCAAATTTATGATATTTTTTGTATAAATTTATAGTTAAATAATTGGTATGTTAATGTCAATTTTAATAGAAAAGTTATTTAAATTATAATTGATTTTAGCTTATTTATTCCATATTATTTTACTGTTTTAATATTTTTTTTTGAGCCAATTATATCAGGAATTAGCAGAAGGAGCACTGGCCTACAACTTGGGAAACCCAACCTCAACTCGAAGACTGAAACCCAGGCTGCTGCAGGACATCCTGTTATAAATTCTATATTTACCAATTCTATTATTGAAATTACTTCTAAATTACTTTTTCTCTCTTCGTCCTTTTTTCAAATTAACTTGTTTTTTTACCCATTAGAGGGCAATTATTTGTTTTGTTAGGTCCACGAATGCCATTATTTTTTTTATTAACTTAACTTTTTCTCTCTTATTAAGAATTATTATTTTTATCTATTGATTTTATCTTAATTTTTTTTTATTTATAACGTTATATATAGTTAGTATATATATTATAATTAGTGTATATAGTTGTGGTATATATACGTGGCTATACTCCCCCCCCCATAATGAATTGTTAAAAAAAATCTAACTGTTATATTAACCATGTAATGCCCACCAGGCCAATCTGGTATAA
>NW_027109908.1:2081707-2106491 GCF_000696795.3 Halyomorpha halys
ATATTTTTTTGAAGAATGGACTTGAAAAAAACATATTGCACCAAATTTCACAGTTAATTAGATCCTAAAATAAAGTAATGAAAGAATAAAAAGGGTTCTTGTTCCCTAAAATATTAATGGATATAATTGATATGGACATTCTTTGTAAAGTGAAAATTTGAACTTTTGTCTGAAACTGAAGGGAATAGAATGGAGCTTTTCAAAAACATACAAAGACCTTGACTGATTCTGTAGATCATCTGAACAAGGCAATAGGTTCATCCTTTCAGATAGCTCAATCTAACTAACATTTTTATAACATCCATTACATCTCAAAAACCTGTACGCCCGACCTTAATACGCTTCCAAAATATCCTTTCGAAATTTATTACAGCTTATTAACAACACTTTTCCATTTTGAATAGTTATGATGAATCGTTTTAAAATGGTCTTTATTTTAGTAATATTAATACCCTGGTATATGGTGATTAGGGACACGAGGACCAGAGAACAAGAGCAACCCTAAATTATAGTTAATGGAAGGAGGGAATAGCTGACAGAACAAAGGCTCCGTCCACATGTCCCATCCATGTTAACAACGAAATTAACGTCCGATACACTTGTCCAACCCTGCTTTATAACTGGTATTCGATTCAATTAAATTGTCCTCGTCTTTATAAAGCCGGCGAATAACGGGAACAAGGCCCTGTTACCCGCTTCGGAATAAGTTTTAAATAACAGATGTTCCTCCTGATGAAAATATCTCCCGGAGGAATGTGGACGGCTGAGTAACAGGGGGTCGGAACTGGGAACTGTTCCCTGTACCTGTTACTAGAGCTGGGTGGTAAAGTAACGGTGGCTACTAAATAACTCATTCTGATTGTTCCGTCAGCAACACAATGATGTATCTACAAGAAAAGAAGGATAGGAAAAGTATGATGAATAAGAAAATAGGCCAAATAAAGTTTGAGCTGTAGAAAATTTTGAAATCAAAATTCTTACACCAAAACATTCTTTTCAGAATAATTTAAGCTAACTATCTAGATTGAGCAGCAAATGGACAATAGTAAGAATTTCAAAATGTTTATAGTGCATTGTTTCCCAAACTTTTTACGCCACGGTATCCTTCATCGGCTACAAAATAATTTCCCGGCACCCTTATAGGGCTAAAAAAAATATAAAAATCCCGCCATGATTATCCTCAGATTGGTTGATTATATTAAAAAGTAACAAAAACAGTGCAATTTAATACCTGAATAGTTGCTATTTTAATTTTTTTAATTTGTTGAGAAACTGGCATTAACTTCCGGTATCCCTGCCATGGTCAAAAGGGTGACGCGTCACCCACTTCGTAAACCGCTGCTATAACGTGTAAAACACTTGATGTATTACAATTTTCTGTTCTTCGTAGATATATCGAAATTAACTTTACAAGAAGTATCAAAATGATTGATGCAGAATTTTACATACTCAAAGATGACATGTTTAAAAGAAAAATTCTTTGAATCAAAATCAATAGAATGCGAATGAGGTAGATTTTCTAAATCTTTAATAATAATTATTAAATCTTCAATTATTTAAATTCGGTAGTTTTAAATTTATTAGTAAAAAAAAAACTCAGGAGATGCGAATCAGCACAGATGGCATTTACTCTTTTCGGGGACCAAATAACATTTCCAATTTTTTCCGTATTATATTTATATATAGACATGATGAAGACAAGGCAGGAAACGTACCAACTATAAGAAGATAATACCCCTAGGCAGTCCAAATAATCCTTATATAATCCATTAATTCCAGTGGATTAATTATTCAAGATTTAAATCACGTGGTATTATTGTTACTGAATCGTTATCGATGCGACTGTATAATAAACACAACTTTTGATAAATATAGGAATTAGTAGAAAAACTGTTTTCGTCATACGTATTATAACGTAGACCGTATGGAATTCGAATGAAACATAAAATTTGGCCTAACTGCCTTTCTGTCCAAAATATGATTTTTTACAGGATAAAAACTCATTTACGATGAAGAACATATAAAAATTACATTCAAACGTTGTTTTGTCAAATGTTTACTGAACAGTAGATAACACTGGTCCATGGTGCATCTTACGTCCGAGGTCCAGATATGTTTGTTTGTTTTTGTTTAGTGGTGCCAAACTTCATTGGTCATCAAAGCCATTTATATTTTATTTAATTTTGCTTACATTATATTTTTTAATTTGATTAATATTATTTTATTTATTTATTTTATTATTATTGTTTTTTTTTCTTCCGTTCAATGTTATATTTTTGTTAGTAATTGTTGTGATTTTAAAAACTGAAACACCAATTCTATTGTTTTATCATCGTCTCCGAGGGCTTTTGAAATATCTGAGTCCAGATATGTTTCTGCAGATAGTAAAACCTAAACGTTCTTATAGTACAACTAAAATTCATGAAAGATTTCGTGTTTAGTGGCATATTGTTTTTTTACCGACATACAGTGTAAAAAAAAAAAAGGTAATGACTAGTTATTTAAGTTAATAAACATTTATTATAGTGAAAGAAGTTTGGCAGTCTTGCTGCCAACTACTCATCATGCCTACAGGAGCATAAAGTTGACACAATATTTTCTCAAGATTGGGTCGATTTTCATTGATTTATCCGCATTTTCCTACAATTCGAAGGAAAAAATTTTTTTATGGATCTGAAAATTTTAACAAATGGAATTGCCCTCAACGCATTATACTTAAGGAAACGTTATGTTCTAAAAAATATTTTTTTTTTTTATTGAAATTTACAACTGTATACATTTAAAAAAATACAATAAGTAAATGTGATAAATGTTTTAGAACACACGATAATCTTGTTAAGGAACAACCTAACGCAGATACTTCAATCACTGCTTTAAATTAGAAGATCTCGTGGCCATCTTTTCAGACGCCTTGGAGGATTATCAGCGATCGTTAAAGATGAGACTAAGAACTAATGGTATATGTATGAGGATGGCCTTTTTTGTGGTATGATCTCTTGCGAGATTGTAACATCGACCAATCTACTAGCTATAATTGTTTGAAAAGTCAGATAGCTGTAAGAACTTCTGTATATTAATAGAAAAAAAGATTAATGTAAACTAACATTTTCTAATTACGATTATAATTGACATCTAATTAATTGATTAATTTACCTTATCGACAATAATTCCCTAATTATTATTAAAATAATAATAATCATGATAAGATTTTTTTAAAAACAAATCTCGGTGATTCGTGTTTGAAATCATAATTTGTATGAACAAACCTCGTAAACTACCAACTACTGAAATATAGATTATTTATTATATATTAAAATAAGATATTAATATTTCTTAAGGTAAATTGATCGTAAATTTATTGGCTATTACTTGTCGTGTACGAACTTCATTACTACTGTATTTTATCTCTTCAATAAAATAAAACATTTACCTCACAGATATTTGATTTACAATCCTTCACCGCATAGGAAATATTTAATACTGCATGAAAACAGTATAAAATAAAGAGCTATAAATTGGAGTGTTCTGAAAAATTTAAATGAAGTTGGAATAATAAAGTAAAAATTAAAAAAAAAATAAAGTAGTTACCATCAATAAAACCCATTGGAACGTAACCTCAATGAAAGAATTTTTCACAAACTAGAATGCTTTCTTGTTAGTGAATATAAACTAATAATTTGTACCATGAAATAAGTACAGAAGTTTTTAAGTATTTATTGATGATAATATTTATCAGAATACAGTTCCACATAAATAATAATGATATAAGGCATGGGTGCCCAACTTTTCCGCGTACAAGATCTACTGTTTCTAAAGTGTGTTGCAATTGACTTGTCATAGGCTACTACTGGGGAAGAAGGGGTGTGAAATGCATACTATGTTTACACACTGTGTTTTAGTATAAGGTGCATTCCAGTGATTTATAGGTGGATAAGTAATATATATGTGTTCAACCCTGTTTTTTAGTTTTTAAATCACTTATTTAGTATTCGAGATCTATATCTATACTCTAAGTCTATACTCATGAAGAAAATAAATTTCCAGACCCAACTTTTTATAGCAGCATATATCCGTTACCTAAAACATTTTGCTCAACTTTTTCAAGATAGATTTATGCTAAATTAAAATGAAATTTTATGTTTTTATCAACTACAATGTATAAGTTGTTGCAATATTTGTTTGTAAATATGAAAAAAGGTGTTATAAAGTTACACAGTATAGCTGATAATTTGATTTCAATATTTCACTTTCGCGTTTTTTTTTTTTGGGGGGGGGGAGACAGGAAAAGATATCTTGATAAAATAACATGTCATATACAAATATATGACATACTTTTTGCTAATCTATCAAACGCTTGCTGAGTATGTATCGTCCTGAAATAAAGATATAGGTCTTATCTAGCTACGTAAAAAACAAAAATAATCATTATAAGGCTAATAAAGTAAATTGTTTTCGATTTTCGAGCTAACGATTTTAATCAAGCTCGCCATGCAATGAACAATCAAGTGGACTTTAATATTAGCTACGTCTCAACCTCATTGAAATAGTCAGACAAGTATAACCGCAATTTTTGACTTATCTTTAGTTATATATTAATCGTTTATACTTGCCTACGCTCAACGGAGAAGGGGGTGAGTTAAAGAAAGAAAGAAAAAAAATATATATATAGTCGCAAAAGGGGAAAAAAAAGACAAAATAATAAAGAATAAATTGCTGCTTAGGCGCCACATTATTTTTTCCTTGGAAATAACGAAAACCCCGAGACAATATGCCCACAATATAACTAAAATATACCCCTATATAAACAATTAATGAATTATGACCACTGGCGACATTGACCAGTCATAACGTGTTCAAAAATCAGACTGTTCCCATCACAAAACCAAAACCCATTCGTCTGAACATATCGCAAGTGTTTTTTTTTTTTACCATGACAACCATGACACCTCTTGTCTACGCAGATATAACCATTGTTTTTATTTCACCATGGCAACCGTAACACAGGGCTTAAAAGACGAATTTTCAAAAAATCTTCCTCTAAAGTAACTTTAATTTTGTTTATTTGAAAAAAATAATAAGTTCTAATTGTTAGTAATAATAAACAATGGATAAATATAAAATATTAAAAGATTATATGGATACCTATTGGAGAATAAAGAGAAAAATATAAAAATCCGATTCGAATGGGAAAGTCAAAACCGCCAGATCTTTCCCAATTGCATTACGTCTTCGTTATCTTTTGTTGAGCTGTTGTATTCTTGGCAGGAACAATTTTTTTTTTCATTACTCCTACCTCGAGGAAATTTTCATAAAATTAAATTTTTTGTACATAAATTTGCATTATCCGGCAGCGTCGGTTTTGCCCGTTCCAATAGGATGTCTTTATTTTTATTTTTTTTTTGTGCCTCCTTAGTTTTTCATAAAACTCTTTGATATTTTGCATTTATCCATTGTCGATAGTTGCAAACACTGAGAACTGTTTATTTTTTCCAAATAAACAAAATTAATGATACGTTAGAACAAGATATGTTTAAAATTCGTCCTTTAAGCCCTGCTAGACAATTTTAATCGGGATAAGATCTATATTGTACATTGCAAATGCTGAGTTTAATCAAAAACGGTTGAGAAAATTTGAAAAATCAATTCCATAAAGTTAGTCGATTTTATCGAAAAGTTGCCGTTGTTTTCCAGGAATATTATTATTATTATTATTATGCATTCCACTAAGAATGAGGCTCCTCCAACACAGCCAACTAATCTACACGGTATCTTGCCTTCTCCTTCCATCTGTCAACATTCAAAAGCTTCAAATCCTCCTCCACATCGTCCAGCCATCTGATCCGGGAACGTCCTCTTTTTCGTTTACCATCTGGTTTGCCTTAATCCATCTTTTTGTGTGTTCTTTCATCGGGCATCCTCTCAACGTGTCCTAACCATCTCATTCTTGCTCTTTTGACTAAAGCCACGACGCTGATGATAATTCCCCGAACAGATCCATCAGCTCATCATTCCTTCTTCTTCTCCAAATTCCATTCTCCGAGATTCCTCCCTAAACCTTTCTATCCCAGGAGTTGAGCATCTGTTCTGCTTTTATGGTCAAGGGCCAAGTTTCTCCCCCATACATCACTATTGGCCTTACGATGGTTTTGTAAAAGACCAATGTCATTCTTTTAGAGAGAGTTCTAAACTTCAATATTTTTTACAGTGAGAAATAACATCTATTTCCTGCTGCTATCTTGGCCTCTATTTCGCTCTCTACTTTGTTATCATCTGCAACCAGGCTTCCCAGGTACTTAAACTGGTTTATAGAACTGAAACTGTGGTCTCTGAACGTCACTATTCTCTTCGTTATCCTTTCTCGAACTTTTCATGTACCCCGCCTTGTCTTCATCCACCTTAAGGCCAAATTCATCGCTGCTTCTTCGAATTCCAGGCATATACCCACCTTAAATATTTAATTTCAGTTTTGTAGGATTGTGTGATAAATTGATAATACACGCACGCATATACACACAAACCATTTTTCGAAACTTTGTTATTTGGACTGAGGGGACTGCAAAGCGTATATTCCCGTAGAAAATTCTATCTATAAATATTTCACGATCGAAAAGTCTGTAAGTAAAAGTGAAAATTAGAACTACAAGAATTTTTCCGTTCAGTTGCATTTGTATTTTTGTTTTTTGCACCGTTTCTTGGACCAAGTCATATTCAACTGGCTGTCATATTTTTTATTCAAGCGCTTTCATCATAGCAGAGCTGTATTTTTTTTTTTTTTTCATTTATACCAATTGTCATTTTATAAGCTCAAACCTTAGTATGTAATCAGTATCCTTTTTCGTTACAGACTCCCGGACTATAATAGCAAATTAACCCAGAAAGTGAACTATACAATAATTTAAAAAAACATTCAAACAAAAGCTACTGCCAAGAGATATTGTTGCAATCTGTAGAAACCCTTCACAAGCCGGTAAATTATTTACATCCATTTTGTTTTTAGGAGGAAGGGATTAGTGAGGAGGGAGAGTAAAGAGTTGTAATCAACACGTAAAAATGCCAGAGCACAACCTTGCGCCACGATCAACCCCAAATTATTCATGTACATTATCATTCATATTGCAATTCAACGGGGTATTAGGAAGGGAATGCTCAAACCTAATCCGACAACATGCCCTCCAACCAACCCCCATCCCAAGGGCTTTCAACAAGAGTACTCAACCATAGTCATTTGCTTTCTACTTCCCCTCTGTTTCATTTCGGTACTAATAAGAAATTTACATCTCAATTCAAAATTTTAAGAGAGGTAGGTAGAGGATCTCGAGATAGTCTTCAAAATCGATATCCAACTCTATGTAAGTAATGCTGGATATACCATTTTTTATTTATTGGAACTTAAAACTGTATAGTAAAATACAATAAGTATAATAAATGTCATACCTTATGAATCAAAACATATATCTTAATCACTAAATGGAATAATGTTTTATTAATAATTTTCGCCTTCCCTGGTCTAGAGATTATTTTTTAGTTCACGAGCCCAACAGGAGAAAAATGCAGTTATTTCACCGCAAATTTTATTACTTTAATGAAAACTATGTATAATTACTAGTCGAAATTGATGAGTAAGCCAAGCCGAACAACTATGAATCAATTTATTTTAGTAAATATCATGAAAACTACTATTCGAAGATAAACGTCATAAACTACTTTATAGTACATTAAACTAGCTTTAATTTGAGTGCTAATAGACATCCGTACGTCTCATGGTTCGTGAGATATAGATTTCACATAAAGTCATTAACTACTGATTTTTCGGTCATTTTTTAATGAAATGTTGCTTTCAAAAAATCTGTATTTCGAGAACTATTGAAAATTTTAGGAAACTTACTCTACTTTAAATGATGTTCTATTAGGTTTTCTAGTGTTATAAGTAGTTTTAACGATATGGAACTCCGAATGAATAATATTATTTTTTTTAATGTTTTGAAAGAGAGGCCATTTTTTATTCCCCCTAACTATACTTGGCAGACTCATCAATTTGACAATTAATTATACATATTTTTCATTAAAATAATCAAAAAAATTCTAGTGAACTAACTGACTTTTTCTTCTTTTGGGCTCTTGTACTATTACATAACACACCAATTCTGTTTATATTGCTAAGTGCTTACAATACAAAAGTGCGTCCTTAATCCAATTTCATCAGTAATTTTCCTAAATTCAGTGTACTTTTAGCGTTATTTAGTCATTTCTTTTGGATTTACAGAGTATAGCTTTTGTATGAGGTTGATAAAAAACAAAATAACAGAACAAAAGATCATGGAATTTGAAAGTTTTCCAGCCAAATAAGTGTACATAGTATTAATAGCTCAGAATTTTGATCCATGTCCAATCAAAATAGAAATTTAATTTATAAGGTTTGGAAATTTTATTACTTTTTTATAATTAATTTATAGAATATTACCAAGTTATAGAATGATTATCAACTCCATTGAATCTATATATTTAAATTTTGGTCATTATTTATACCATAAATTAATTAAATAATGCTGTATATATTCATTGTAGCAAAAATCAAGCTCATTTTTTTTTCATTATCTAAAAATATTCAATTTTCTTGAGGAAAAGACTCCAAAATAAAAAACAAAGGTGGAAAAAGAATTAGTTTACCTAAAGTATATTTTTCCTTTAATGGCGATCAGACCTACTGCATTATAATAAATAATAAAATTTATTAACGTCAATATAGAGAATTATATGTTACAAATTAATCTAACAACATAAATATTACGAATATTCAATAAGAATCAAATTCATAATCAATAATGGCTGAAATTCTTAGAGCAAGAAAATTATTAAATGATTCTATTATGACTTACCTAAGCCTCCAAATGACTTCAATCCAACCTGCAATTAAGTTATTTTGTCACAAAATATGTTCAATGTATATATATGTAAAATATGTGTATATTTAAAACCATAATCAATATTCAAAACATTTACGACTAATAAACTCTCGTTAAATTAATTTACCAATGGACAAAACTAATTTATTTCACATAGAAAGAGAATTGAGGGACGCTCACATTACTAGTTAATTCTATTAGTCAACTGAGCTACTGTTAAAGACTTCATTGGCGACCAAATGTATGTTTACGATAAACAAAAATGGTATCTTTGTTTAAAAATAAATTGGCCTAAAATTGTAATACACTCTGCTTAATTACTAGAAAAAAAAATTCAATGTGTATAAAATTTTTTTATAAATTCTCATCGCAAAATTTTAAAACAAATGATATGCATTTGACTTCATCAGAAGTATGATACATTAATATGAAAGAATAAAACTTCCAAGGTTGAAATGGGCTGACCGTTTATATTGTAAAATTATTTTAAATCATCCATTTTTCATCCCACAACTGGTTTGTTTAAAAAAAAAAAAGTGAAAAAAATATGTACACCTAACAAATCGTAAGCATATGTCTTCAACACTAAAACGTTTTAAAAAAACATGTAATTAAATAAACTTAATTATTTGTTATTTTATTAATTTTAATTCTATTAATTATGAAACGAAAATAATAATCTACGTGTGGTTGATGGAGACACGACGTTCTATGACCTCGTACAACTCTCAGCCTATTGTACTCTTAACCCAAGAGATAATGTAACCACCGAAGGCGTCTTTTAATTGAATTTTATGGAAATAAAAACAAAAAAGATGAGGAAAAAAGGGAAACAAAAAGAGAAAAAACTTGCAGTGATTCACCCTCATTAACGAAATTTACATATAATATCGTTTATCTGAGTTTTATCTGACTGAAACTCATTAGTGAGTCACTCAGTCGCCTACCCAATAATGTTAAAACCATCTGTCCCACACCCAATTCATTTTCGCTTAATCAAAAAGGTGGGTCAGGGGTCAGAACCATATCAGGAGGCGTAATTCAACAGATTCTATTAATATTTAATATAATATAATAAAACAACATAACTAAATAAATACTTACAGGGATTTCCATAAACGTTCACATCAGAAAATAGGAAGATAATACGAGGGAAAAAACACGAACTTTCAAGGCACTATCACTGTTCACTAACCTATGTTTCAAGTTTAGCCAAAAACTACTTTCCAAGAATCACTTATCAAGCGTTCAGAACAATTACTCTAACATCTTACCACAATATATTAATAAGTAAAAAATTGGCGGTCTAATGGGCGGTAAGGTGCTTTAACGATCCCTGAATAACAGGTTAGCAGTAATTAATAAAATTATTTTTACGATAATTAAAGTATTTTAATCAGTATTTTTATTTTCACATATTTTTCTAAACGAATTATTATTTTTTATTATTTTTTTTTTTTTTTTTATGATCTAGATTAAATTTGTATGATTACGATTTAAGAAAGTACTTAAATAATATATTATTTAATATTTAATGACATTCAAAAGTTTCAATTGGTTTGTTATTACTAAGTTTTAAAAATACTTTTCCTGGTGGTAAAGTATACTATCAAATTATGAGGACTGGTAAAAAATAGATTACTTTGGTAATCCAGTAAGCCTAAAACAAGGCATGTTCATGTTTTGGGTGGTTGTTTACGTGTAAAGTTGTTATGTTTTTATTGTACTGAAAGAATTAAATTTATAATTTAATTTTTATAAATCTCCTATTGGTTCTATACCTTGGGAGTAACAATTGAAAACAATGTAATTTTATTATATAGAATTTATAACATTCTACAAAATTTGTGTATGGAAAGGAAATGCAGTCTTATTGTATGATTAGAACAGTAGGTAATTTTCTCTTGTAGTATAATATTAAATGAACGAACATTTATGGATTGATATCTTAAATTGCTGGAAACAATGTCTTACTATTTATTAAGTCAATGTACAACTAATAAATCTAACGAAATTTAAACTTTTTTATGAATGTGATAAAATCCATACTGTAATCCTATCCCCTTCTAATTTCTCTACTACATTATTGATATTTTGTGATAGTGAAATATCTCCCCAGGATTTGTTCTTTTTGATCGGTGAGTTTTCAGGGCTCTTTCTTGGTCCTTAAATCTCCTGACAGGCAGATAATAAAGGCATCAAACTTCAAAATTCACTCAAGATAAACAATGTAGTAAGAATATTATGCATACTATGCACTGAATTCTTTACCATCAGTGATTGTTAAATGATTTTTGGTAAAACAGAGTTATGCTCTCCTCTTCTGGTTTGTTTCCTTTTTTCTTGATATTTTTTGTTTGTTAGAGTCTTTCTAGGGTTTTATGATAACTCTGTTTTACTAAAAATCATTTAACAATCACTGATGGTAAAGAATTCAGTGCATAGTATGCATAATATTCTTACTACATTGTTTATCTTGAGTGAATTTTGAAGTTTGATGCCTTTACTATCTGCCTGTTGGGGTCTTTAAGGACCAAGAAAGAGCCCTGAAAACTCACCGATCAAAACAATTTTTTGTATTTTTCAAAATACTGACTCATAATATATCTAATCCACTTTAAGATTCACTCTGAACTTGAACTAACGTAAAAAATTTAATTTGGAGATTTTATAATTAAGGTTGTGGTAGACATTATTAGATGCTTCCATTTTAAAGTAGAACTATCTCCAAAAAAATTCCTCTTCTAATACAATCAATGAAGGGTCTTGGACCTAGTACTTGGTTTTGAAGTATTCTTTTTAGAGCTCAGGTTGAGCAAGTAGGTGATTTGGTCAGGATCATGTTCAACTGAGTTTTTCCGAATTAAGAGTATCCATTTTATAGGAGGTTGGATGTTACTCTCCTGGAGGTCTACTGACCTCAGAGTCCATTCATGCCTAATAAAAGAGAATAGTAATTAATATCCTTCCTAGGTTCAGGAGATTAAAGCACAATACCGTAATAACTAACCCACTCCTACGACTGGTCATTAAAACAAATAAATCACATTTTTTAAATTTAATCATCCTCATTTTACTATCTACTCTCTTGCACATATTTTTAAAACACTTTTCAAAACTAAATTTTCTTGATGTTTTACAAACAGTCTCTACATTTTATCAAAATTGAATATATTTTTTAAAGACATTATGCAGAAAGTATTGAAATCGATGAACAAGCATGTTTTTTAATGATTATTTTGTTGGAAATCAGTCAAGTTAAATGAAACAAAATAATAAGAATGTTTTCTATTTTTATTATTATTAATCTTTTTTAATAGGCATATTAAATTTATAATACAAACATATTAAATTAAATGTAGCAAAAAGAATTTTTTTTTTCCTAACTTGTCCTGAATAAAGAAATTACTATTTGAAATTTTAATCGTACATTTATCACTCTTAATCTTACCATAATTGATGTAAAACCAAAGCCTCAAGATGGAGAGACCATTGGAAATATCCAAAATCATACAAAGGTAATATTATTTAATTCCCTAAATAGAAAACCACCAAGGATACTACCCTGAGGAACACTAGCAGACTAAGAATAGAGGGATGAATAGGAACCATTGTGGTTTACTTGGAAAAATCTATCCATGAGAAAGGAAGAACTAATGATGAGAAAGTATGTAGAAGGTAGGAATTTACGGAGTTTGTAAAGCAGTCCCGGGTGCCATACTCGAAACCCTGTTCTATATCGAAAAAGACTCCTGCGCAGTACATTCCACGCTCCGAAGAAGACGAGACGACGTCCACTATATGATGACATTGCTGGATAGTAGAGTGGGATGTTCGAAATCCAAACTGGTTATCAGGGATTATATGATTGGAATCCAGGATGGGGTACAGGCGTTTCAAAATGAGTTTTTCAAGGATTTTTCCCATGATCGGTAATAGAGAGATAGGATGATGGGTATTCTGGAGGCTTTTGGGGTTTGGGGTTCATTTTAACTATAGATAATTTCCAGGGGTCAGGAAAATATGTGGAACGGAGTACGGCTCATATGACGTATGAATAAGTCTCAGATGAGGGTAACATACTTACTAATGGTGTCCAGTGAAATCTTGATTTAATATTTGTTTAGTAATGATTAATAGATTCCATACTAAAAAAAACTTTACCTGAATTCTACAAAAAATATCAATACACAATCTTCCTTACTTAATTTATGTCTAAGAGTTCAATATTTTGTATTCTTTTTCTCTTGTCAAGGAAAAAATAAGTGACGTTTTGGAAATTTACCCATCATTTGGTCCAATCTACAATTATATTAGAAAAATTAGATCTTATTAACCTATTACAATCATTTAAAAATTTACATAATTCCTAACTACATCACACATATTTATAACAATTACCATATGAAATATGAGAAATGATATAATATATTTCAAAATTGCTTTTTGTTAAATATTGTAGTGAAAAAATAATTTCAGGAATAATAAATGATATATTTCCAATCAAAACAAAATTACTAAGACATTCCCTTAATGGTAAGACATGATATATATGATAATTACATAACAATATATTAATGATTGGCTTTTCTCACTTCATATGATAATTTTGTGTGTATGTCACACATTACACAATTATTTATGTTATGAATTATGTAAATTTGGAAATGAAGATTGATAGGATCTAATTTTCCTAATATAATTGAAGATTGGACCACATGACGGGCAAATTTCCAGAACATGTCCCATTAAACATTAAATCACCCAGATATAATACCTAAATATCAAAAATTAATTAAATAATAGGAAATAAATAAAAGGTGGCTCTATAGCGTCAATTTTGTTGTAAGGAAACAATGAAAGGTTATATAATCCCAACATAACCTTTTTATTATTAAATTGTTATATTTATTCTGTATTTAACTATATTTTAGTAAACAATCCTGCTCGCCATGGTAGCACACATATATATCTTGAAAGTCAATAGTTTTGATATACATAATTTTATAAACACACTGGACTCTCGCTAATCCAAAAAGTTTAAACCAACAGAGTTCAGATAAGCGAAACATTGGGATTACCAAACAGAAAAAAAAATCATCAATATAAGTAGCAAATCCATTTAAAAACAAAAATTTTAAATGTATTTATATAAAGATATTTGTACAATTAGTCATTGTTCAGAAATTTACTTTTTACCTACTTTCTTGTGAAATAATCTGAAAAAAATAAAGTTTACAAAAGTATAATTTATGAGTAACTTTTGAAGGTTTTGGTTATTATTCGATTTATAGAATCACAATTAGGTCTGCAAATTGCATCTTTTATAAGAAAAATTGAGATTAATCGGTTGTCTAATATTTATTAAATTGTATGCTTTAAAATTCTAAATAAAATAATGATAATAAGAAATTAAGCATATTATTAACTTGAAAAAACTGTTTTCCTTAATGTTTTTCACAAAAATGTTAAGTCATCTACCAAACTAAGATATTAATAGTTATAATTTTGTGTGCCATTGACTTGTGAATCACTCTGTATTTCTGTATATATTTATTTCTTGGAATTCTATTTTTTTAAAAGTCACTGACAGCATCTCAATAGTAGAATCTGAAAATTAAAAAAAACTTAAATTAAATATATTTTCCCTAATCCAATTTTTCCAAAGAAATGTAATTAAAAATTAAGCACCTGACTTAGTACTACATGATTTTTTCCTACCTATTCAGAGTATTTGTTTAACATTGTGCAATTTCTTCATATTTAAATATTTTCTTCAACTTCACTTTACATTTCATTCATTCATCTTGCTCGTCATGATTTTCAAAGATACTGAAAATTATTTCTTCATCTGTTTGATGTTCTGTTATTTTTTTCTCTTCCATTGATCCAATGGTTAATTTCATCACTAATTAATTCACTTATACTGGGCAAAAA
This sequence comes from Halyomorpha halys, assembly GCF_000696795.3. Lineage (NCBI taxonomy): Eukaryota > Metazoa > Arthropoda > Insecta > Hemiptera > Pentatomidae > Halyomorpha > Halyomorpha halys. The sequence continues at coordinate 2,096,548 of NW_027109908.1, forward strand.
AATCCATGCATTTTAAAATTTTGTCCACCTCAAAATTTTTTTTTTGCTCTAAATCACCCGAGCTAACATTTTCTTTTGGCCACACTTTGTCCCAAGACTTTTGTATCAGTTTAGTATATACAGATTGCCAAGCTGCTACCAAAAAAAAAAGAAAATTTGTAAATTTAATAAGCCCTTCAATGATGTTTGAACATCCTAACTTTGGTTTTTAATATAGCTCAATCTCTTATTGCTATTTTAACTAGAATATTTAAATGTTGATAATACGGTTTTATTGAATGTATGTACCACAAATATAAAAGCAAATAATCATTATTTCTTTTTTATAGAAGTCATTCGGATTAGCAAGAGTCCACTGTATCATAACTGTTGACTATTCAATTCAACAATAAGCCTACAATTATTGATAGTTTATAAAGTTATTATAAATTGTGAAAATATATTTTAGACATTAACTATGGTTATTATAGAACTGTAACATAGTACTATTGCAAAGGCTATTGGAAAATAAATAATTGTTCTTAAGAAATTGATAAAAAAAAAAGTTTATTTAGTGAAAAATGTGAACATAATGTTAATAAACACTTTAATTACAAATCATAGGAAGTAACAACTTAAATTATGAAATAAATAGTGTTCTCATACAAAAAACACAAGATTCTCTATAAGCTAATACAAAACTACAGTCTCTAGACTAGCAGTTGAAAGATCTTTATGACCTTTTCATTCTTATGAATTAAGTTTTAAGTCCAACTAATTTAGAGTCAAGATCCTTCAATTCATCAAATTCATAACAAAACAAAAACAAGACTTCTATAAAAAATATACTAACTAAACTTATCCTTTAAACAAAAACCTCACTTTTAGGAAGTACCATTTGTTTCTCATAGTTTATAACTAACTTCTGACATTCAACTCTGAGTATTCATAAAAACTGAACAGTAAAGCTATGTAAAAATATATCAGAGATTAAACAAGAGTCTTCTTAAAAATATATTCTCAATATACCTTTATATATATTTTTTTTTTCAGTTTTAACTTATTTATAACTACAATAAGGCATAAAAATTGGCCACTAAACGCAAAAGTTGTGTTACATAATCATTTCCACCATCAGCTTTTAACGTTGGTCACCTGCCTTCTTGTGTGCATTTGCTACAAATATTATCATAACGTTATAAAACAGTAATACAATAAATTTCATAGGTGCAAATTTAATAATCGACAAACATTTCAACAGCTTTAAGACTATAGGTTATATTATAACGTTTAGAGATATGTCAAGAAAACACATTCATGTAAAATATCTAACAATAAATAACAATAAAGATTTCAAACTGGTAACAAAGAAGAATATGACTAGTGATCATTCTTTTGTTATTTTCATTTAATTTTTTTTTTTTTGTGCCACTACCAACATAAAAGACATATTTAATTCATAAATGTATAAAATTTCTAATAAGGATATTTTTAAACAAAATTTTAAAGGAGCATAGGTATCGCTGCAAAATTGAACAGTATTTATAAACATTTCATAATACTTTAGGGTTATTGTCTTCAAGAAGAAACAGCTAATTTGAAAAAAAAAATTATAGAAGGAAGTCATCGAAAGGACAAATGAACAACAGTATGATATGAGTTTTATAGCTAAAATCACATTCAAAATTGCCAATTCAGTAGATCATTTAAATATAAATATAAACTTTGTTTGAGCAATAAATAGACTTGTAAATAAAGTGCAATGTTAGTTTAAACAAAAAAAAAGGAGAAGGAACAAAGCTTAAAAGTATACCTATTTGTTAAAGAGTTAAAACAATAAAGAATCCTTTGCTTTGGCAATCATATGGCCAAAATTATAAATAAATAAATAAATCTTAAGTGTTCTTGAGAATAAGAAAATACATATATAAATTCAGCTTAGCAATTAAAATAATACATCTGTCCATCTATATGAGTCAAATCATAAAATAAGTTAAGGACGGGGAAATATTACATTATTTATTACATAATCAGGAACTTCAAATTTTTCATAATAATTTTAAAACAGATCAGAAGCAATAAATAATCATACACAACATACAATGAAGGTAGGATGAGAAAGAAAAAGCATTATTAACTTCAGCTTATCAAAGATGAGTTACTGAGTCTTCTTCCGCGCCGATCTAGCCCTTGTTCTCGGGAGAGTTGAAAAAGTTGTGACCTGATGAATGAAATGACTTATGAGTATAAACTAATTACTATATAAAAAAAAATAACACAGTACAATAATTTGATTAAATAGTTATGAATTATTGAACATATCACTCAATATACCTGATTGTATTTTATGAAATCTCCATTTTTCATTTTATACAAATGAAATATAATGGACTAATTAGTTTTATAAATTGATCAAAATTAGCTCCTAGGATTTTATAAAATGCTTCTAATGAAAAAGATTTTTAATTCAGAATTCAAAAGAAAATAATTTTTTTTAAAGCATTTTGCAATGCACTGACTGTGCACCCGGTTTTAAGAAATAATTCCATGTCTCAAGAAGAAGTTATTGGTCTATGATTTTTGTATTGGATGTGGATATTGTTATCAAAATAGTTATTTTTCATTTCAAAGAATCATCCCTTCCTCATGCTAAAACTTCAAAATTACTAATGTTATTCTATTCTTTTCTATTTTATTGAATTTTTTTCAATATTTAATTTGTCACTCCTGAAGTTGAGAGGCTGTTTGTACTTCGTTCCAGAACTGACCCACCTCACAGAGGCTTACTAAATTTCTCAATTCATAAATAAATAATGAATGTAGCAAATATCAATTAAATCAAAAGAATCAAGGGTGAAAACTTATAAACAATACCAGGGAACTTCTACAAAATCCAAAATCAAACATCTTGAGTATTATTCATAATTTTTTTATGATTTTCTTTAAGGATAGATAAATATTACTTTTCAAAAAACTTCTATTTGTTATAAATGTGATTTTCATTTTCATATGGCACTAGATTAATATTATTTTTTTCTGAAAATAAAAAAGGTATTATACTATGAAAATATGCTTCATTTTATTGCAGGTCGCTAGTATAACCTACTCTTGATGCATCAAATATGTTATAGATAATCTTAATCCATGAGAGGATTATCAGTAGTATGCAAACAAATAAGGTGTTAGGAGTTCTTTGATCCCAAACATTTGTTATGAAAAAGTCAACATTTCAATATTCAATATTAATCAACTTTATATAACAAATAAAGACGAGTAAAAACAAGCATGTTCTTTTTATTTTCCAATTATAACTGTTAAATAAAAAAAAAAAATAGAATTTTAATCAAGATCCTATTTGCACAGGATGCAAAGGAAAATTATGGCCCTTAAAAAATAAGTTATTTTAAGAGTCTAGACAACTTCAAATTCAGCTTTTCAGAAACTTGAGGCATTACTCATTTTCATAAATTATTAGACATAATGTAAAGATATATTTTAAAGAATAAAATGGAAGAGGATTTAAATAATATTTTTGACCTGACCGATGCATCATAAATTTCTCTAAATACGGTATTCAATTCATAGGAAATAAAAATGACAATATTCTTTATATTTTGGTTTAAAAAACTCAAAACTACTATAAATGATAAAGAGGGGTAAAATATGGAACATGTGAAACAAGAAAAAAATGAAATATATAGGAAAAAGTCATTAGGAGAGTTTTACAAGATATTATTTTATCCTGAATCAAATGTAACAGATTTTAGATAGATTTAACAATAATTTTTAAGCTATAAAGGGTTCATAAAAAATCACACATTTGAAGATTAACAGTTAGTTTTGTTTTTTAAACTGCTTAAAAAGAGCCGGTGAGAGACTAACCCAATATATCTTGATCTTTTCATGTCGATTACAACACAATATAGAATAGTTAAGTTGTCATATTTATGGATGTCAAATTAAGTAAATAAATACAATTTTTAAAAATGAAATGATCGAAATGTTTTTAGAACATTAAATGAAATATCTGTATGATGTCATTACATACTTTCAATAAAAACCATTTGCTCCTTGAAATTTTAGAAACTTTTGGATTCTTATGATATAAAGAAGTTTTAACCAAGTTTCATTAATAAACCAAGTTTGTTCCGCCATTATCAGACAATACTCTGAGCATCTTAATTGTCAATAGCAGTATTGAATATTAATTTTATAAAAGAAGATTAAAAGAAAAATGACTCAAGAATTAATACACACAAACCAATAAAATCCATACTGTTCACAAGTTTTTTTTTTTTTGGTATCTAACTAACCAGTTAACTGAATTCATTAAAATAAATCCATGCTGAACTCTGTACCAAACACAAAATACTAATAAGAATATAGTCACAACTATCGTTTATTCTTTAATATCATCTTCAATATCATTAATGATTATCATTAATTATAATCAATCTTGAAGTAAATAATTTAAAACATAAGACTTAACATCTCGAAAGATAAATCAAATTTTAATCTATGGTTTTACAACCTACTGAGACGAAGCCTCGTGCATGACCAACTGTCATGCAGGTAGTTAAGGTATAGTGGCCTGCAATAAATAATATCTTCAAACCTGTGGTTTTTAATTCCATATTGCAGAATGGACTCCATTCTTCATTCGACTACTTTTACCCATAAATTCTAAAGGACACGAGACACTTAGCTTTATCTCCACTGACTGCATTTTACAGTCAGAGATGTTAGGACCTGTTTAGTAAATTTAGTCTTAAAATTTAACAAATACTGAATTATACAACAAATAAACACAATGGAAAAGATCAAAATTTCAGAAATATCAAACAAAAGTAATTCATTAATAAGGAACTTTTTACATAGTGGTTTGTTATTTGAAGGCAATTATGCAATTTTCAATCTTGTAAATTACCTTGCAGCATTCTTACTTCAATTCGGTAGAAATAGTAGAAAGTTTGCAAATAAACCATTATAAATTGTGTCCAATTTTCAAAACTTAATATGTAACAAAAACTTAGTAACTATTTCAAAACCTTAAAAAAACATTAATTTTTCATTCGAAGCTCTATATCTTAAAAACTACTTTGGCAGCTCATCTTCAACATTTTCATCTCCTACATTATATACTTTCTGATCCATAACTTAATTATTTATTCCATTAAGCTTTAAAAATTCTTTAGGTGATATCCACATCCCACCAATACATTTGATTTTAAAATTAATCGTCTTTATTTATTAAATATTTTTATTTTATGTTACACATAACAAGGTTGGGCCTGGACCATAATAGACAATTTAAGAAATAAAAAAGGGTTGCATTTTTCCTTGAAATAATATAATGAAAACTCATTTTATTTTTACACTGCTAAATCTAGTGTGTTCCTAAGCAATGATCCTCAGTTCATTAGTAATAATGAGTTATTACACTTGAAATATTCTGATAATGAATATAGCTCTAACTTTAAACTTTGTGTTAACATTATATACAATGAGAAATAAAACCTATAGAAGTGTCATTGGTTTTAATGGAGCTCAGTATTGCAGAAACATGAAAAATATTTGTCATGTATCCAAATGAATTGTTGCCTGTGACTAGTTCCTTCCAACATTGCTCTAATTTTAAATGTTGAAGAAAAAAAAATGAAAGTTGAATTTAGTACAATCATTTAAATAAATAATATATCAAACATTTGTATATTTGATAAATCAAGATGTGATAATGGATCAGTCGATTTGAATTTTATATTTTAGATATAAGATTTAGTTTTAGCAGCTCTGAAAACCTACTGGCCCATTTTACTTAGCAAAGGTTCATTAAAATTGATTTGTGCCAATTCAATAAGATATTTGGAAGAGAAAAAAAGTGATCACATCTTGCTGATGCCTGGAAGTCACATTAATGTTTTGAGTAGCATAAATTTAGACCAGATCTAAACCCCTTTCAGTTTAATAGTTATGAATAAAAATTAAGAGTCCCAATTTTAACAGAATCGCTTCAAGAATTGGTTGTACTAATGGAAGAATGTAAAAATATCCATAGGAAATGTGTTCAAAATCTTAATAAGACACTAATACATTAAATGTAAGTCATAATAAATTTTAAAAAATTGTTTTCCAATTCTGCTATTCTATTTTTATTATATACCTATTTTTTTTCATATCATCCTCTTTTATTTAATGAAACACCTATTGAGCAATTAATTTTAAGCTGACTGGCATAAACCGTCATGGTAATGATAATGTTATCTTATTTCTTTTCAATTTGTTAACTCTTAACAGGGCCAAAGCAGAAATCATTAATTTTTTTTTTCTTTTGTGTTTTGAAATTAACCAAAGTAGAATCATATAAGATACATGGCCCACTTAGGGTAAATAAAAGTTTTATCATTTGTCAGGATTTAACAAAAAAGAACATTAATCTGTGCTATAGAAATTTACACAAACAGTATCTTTGAGGCAGAATAATCTAACTACATATTTGCTGCAATTCAATGTGGTTTACCCAACCAAAAAAAATTCCACATTAATTTAAAACATGTACTACCATTGAAAACTTTTCAAAATTTTTCACAATCACAATTCTTTCCCTTACTATACATTCCACATATGGGCAAGTAAAAGTAAAAATTCTTTGTTAAACACAACTGTGATTAAATTAATTTAGACAATAAAGAAATATGGAATGGTATTTCACATCAATAGTCATGTCAAACTTTCATAAATCATCAGTATCTAAAAAAAAATAATAATAAAATCATAAATCCAATTAATTAAATCACATAATTAATGGAAGATGTTTAAAAAACAAACAAAAAATTACAATAACATATCCAAAAAATCAAGAGGAAGAAATAGTGAAACCTTTATGACTCTTAACATATCACCTAATCTAATGTTCCAATTTATATTAGATTTATAACATATCTATTCAATGTATTATTAGGTTGTTAGAAATATCATAAAGAAAACAAAACCAAATCAATGATTTCAAAGCATATGTTAGTTACATTCAAACTGTAATTGGCTGTTAGTGCAATCATCGCGAGAAAGCACAAAACATTAATGAATATCGTCAGCCAAACAGCAAAAAGCTCACTAAAATTGTACCTTATATCTCGAAGGTTCGACTGTTTAGAAGAATAATCAAGGCAAAGGAATGGAAAAGAGGAAAAAAGAGAAATGGAAAGAAACATTTATACTAAAAGTGTGTTAATTTTACCATAGATTTACTTTTAAATAGTTCACTTTAGTTTCTTGTTTTATAATTTAAAAAATTGCTCGTTTTTAATTTAAATATTGGAACCTTTAATATTCTAAAAAATCTAATTTAATTATTTGTTTTATGACAAATATGTTATAATATGTTCTACTGATTTTGTCAATAACCGATATTTCTCAAAAACTTGAGTTATATAACATTTTATTTGATTTTCAGAGATTCACTTTGTGGCTAATTTATTGCTTTGATTTTTCATTTCATAATGAATGGAATCATGTAAATAGTTTATAGATCTTTTTCCTATAACAATAAATCACATTTGTTTCCTATAACAATTCCTCATAAAATCATAGTGGAATATATGCATACAACAGTTAATTGTATTTTTAATTTATAGAAATTTATTCAAAAATACATAAGTAGATCATAAGCATAAGCAAGTTGGTACATGGCTAGCAATATTTAATCTGTGAAAGTAGACCTCAAAAGCAATTAACTTTGTGGACTTTACACAGATCATTGTTTGATTCTCGATAGAAAATGGATATTTTGGGTTTTTTGAGAAGGTCATATTTCTTATTGACGGGTCAGAGGTTTCTCATTATTCAAAGCTATAGAAACCTGATTGAAATACACAAAATTTCCATAATTGAACTATAGAAATTAAATTAAATAAATTCACTGAAAGGGGATATCGGACTTTCAAAAATGTCAAGTAGCTTTATTTTTATCATCAGTTCAATATTTCAATTTTCAGACTAATAATTGAAAAATATTTAAAGACCAATAGTTTTATTGATTAATTATAAAAATTACTGCAGTGATTAATATGAAATAATAACCTGTTCTTTTTAGAGGTCTAGCCCAATTTCATATCATTTTCCTCTTCTCATAGATTACTTTCAACAGTGATACAATTCGGTGCAACAAGCTCATGTGGCTCCTTTCAATTACACATGTTTAGAAGGGTCTGAGCCTCTTGGGGGACATTGTTTTCATATCAATTCTTGGTTTAACTTGTCTTGAACTGGTAGTTTCCTCACAAACACTTTCTTGAGAATTTATAGCTACATGATCTAGATATTTCAATTAACCATATTTGATAAAATTCGTAGTTCATTATATTTATCTAGAAATAGTTAATATATTGTTTTTGTCAAAGCCAACCAAAATCTTCCTTTCAAAAAGAAGTTCTTTCCCTTCTGAAATGGTCAGGGTCCATCTCTCTTAAACATACATCAGTATTGGTCTGATGAGTATTTTATAAAGATTGCATTCGGTCTGTGAGGTAGGGCCTCACTGCTGAGGTTTAATCTTGGACCATAACAGCAACAACTGGACTTCCATTATTGCTGGCCAGCTTCAAGAGATCCTCTTGAAATCTTTGCAGACTAAATAAACTATAGAGCCCAAATATTATAATTAGTCTACATTTCCAAAGGTGGACAGCCAGATTGTAAATGATTCTTCAACAGTATTATCTGTTCCTGGGCCAGTTCTCATACATGTAGTTACGAGATCTCTAAATGTCTAAACTAGACGGAACAAGCAACAATTAATTACAGATAATTTATAATTTTTAAGATTTATTCATGTTCCATTCTTGCCTCTAAGAAAAACCCAAGAGAGCATTATAATTCTACATGACAGAACATTACAATAACAATGCCAAAGAACAATAACTTATCATTATATCTTGGTAAAATGAAAAAATCATATAATAAATCTGCTAAATTAATGAACATACTATTTCAACATATTTCACTGCACATAAAATTAATTCTAAATTCAGGTAGAATTAACAGTACAGAATTAAAATTTATCTAAAGGCATAAATCTCTGGATAAAGTAAACAAATTATTATCAATAGAAAAGTAATCTCCATTTTAATTTTGATTAAATGTAATATTTTAATTACTCTAAAAGTGGAATCGATGGCAAAGCAAGAATCATCTAGTCCAATCTAAGAAAAACTAATAAATGTGATATTTAACAATTGATAAACGATGCTTGGCATATTTTGAAATGTTAAAAACACCAATCAATTATCAACCATTTTGTTATTTCAGTTAAGTTCCAATATTTGACCACTGATAAAAAGTCCTGTCTTACAAGTTGTTTTTGTTGCTACTTATACATTTTATTATAGATAGTGTATATACTGATTTAATTTTATTGATATAGTCTTCTACACAGATATACTTTCTTTTTATTTCTACAATATTGATATTCTCAAGGTAACTCATCTTCTAAAAGTACCTTTTACTCCTGTTGTGTTTTGGTTTATCTGTTAAAGGGTTAAATTAAATACTAGTGATATACCTATAGCAATTACATTCCCAATATTCTGAATCTCAATCTTCTACTACTAGTCCCAAAAAGAAAGATTGGACAGACTGCTCAAGTTAAAATCACTAGCAATAAACATTCATGTCACTTCAGATGAGAAAGATTAACTGATTTTATACACTAAAATTCTCTAAAGCCTTTGATGTCATCATGGATTCAAAATAAATTTATTACAAAAGAATTATGAGAGATAGTTGACCGTGGATGATAAATGAGGAGAAGATGGTTGGGGGTGCGGTCAATGAAACACAAATAAGTATGACTAACTTATTTTAATGTGCCGACGTTTCGGCTAGAGTTTCTAGCCTTCTTCAGGGCTAAAAACAAAACAAGATAACAACCATAAGATAATAACTACAGTAAGTATAGAAATATAAAAAAA
>NW_027109908.1:2112156-2150377 GCF_000696795.3 Halyomorpha halys
TAATTTATTGTATTATAAAATATTAAGCTTGATCTAACTATGAATGCAAGAAAATGGAGTGGGTATTATTACTAACCAAGAATTGAAAAGCTCATTCAATTAGAAACCTAAAAACTACAGGCTGATAAGTATAGAACTTTAACTGATGCACAGACTTTCTTTCAAGCATGAAAATATTACATGGGGATAATAAAAAATAAAAAACGCATGTAGCCTGTTTAGTATTTGCTTATGGCATTCTCATAATTGCAGAAAACAAATGAATCTTGCAAGAAAATAATAAATATCTGACCAAAATTAAATTTATTTTTCCAGAGTTGTACACAGCAAGCAGGCAAATAATGCCAGGGACCTCGCATTATTGGAGGTATTTATTTTTAAAAAAATACAAATTATAGTAATTGAAATATACAGATACTACATTGCTACTACAGATTATATATGTACTAATACAATTAATAACTAATATTGTATTATTTGTAACCAGTCAAATTTTAAGTAAGAAGCTGAGCCTGTGACAGGCCTCCAAAATAGTACTTTGGCAACTGGTTTGGTCTAAAAGTGATTTTAGGAAACTAAGAACTGTGACTTGTACAACCTTAAATTTGGAATAGATATCATAAGCCAATTACCTATTCCTATTAACAAATTACCTGGAAATTCTGAGAAATTGTTAAGAGAAATGTAGAATAAAACAAATGTTTTATGAAATTTGTAATATGCATGTATAGATTAATTGATAATTACACAATAATCACTCACAGCCTCCCCCTGGGGATTTATGAGGCCCGTTAGCCAATAGGTGGCACTCAAAAAAATAGGTGTAGAAGTGACGAACCCACCCTATGATACCTCGTCAAGAAACACGTGATGTATTTCCGTAGTACATTGTGCAAGGCCTATGACCTCCATGGTCTGTCATGCCAGAAGGAGATGTATAGATTAATTATTAATTATAATTATAAAATCAATGATAACTGTGCGTAAACCGATGCTTCTAGTATTGAAAAATTTATATGAAGCAAAAAACAGTGTATCTATAAAACATCAGAACTAATGTTGTGAAAATCATATTCATTGTTAGACAGCTTCAACAAGAAACTTGTAGTATAAAACCAACAAATTGATAATTGTAATACATAAACAGGTGAATCTTAATAACTGAATTTACTTTTCCTAATTACTTTTCTAAAAGGCTTTTGATCGAATCTGGCACCCAGAACTGCTATTCAAGATCTGTAAATTCTTAACCTCTACATATTTCCTCATTATTTGTTCTTATCACTCCGACAAATTATCATTTCAAGTAAATCACAACAGGGCTTCACTAAACCATCTAATTCCTCCCGAATCCAATCCTTACAGTCCAAAATCCTTAATACTCCTTACTTTGTCACAAATCAAGTCATACATCAGGACCTCAATGTTCCATATGTTACCAATGGACAGAACCAGAAATCAATCCTTCCATGATAAACTTCCCAACCACCTAAACCCACTTGTTTCTAACCTGGTTTCTCTTTCATTACCTAATAATCCTTCTAGAGGTCTGAAAAGAAGATGGTCTCTAGATCTTCTCCTCTAGAAATACTATTGTAGTTGTATCAATGTTAGATTCTCAACATGTTTGTATAATGTCATTTTATCACTAATAGCAAATTTTCTTGTTGTATATAATTTCATAATATATAAATAACAAGTAAATTATTGGTTGGCCGTCCCAATTTTAACATACAAACTAGCCTAAATATTATGGAGACTAAAACCAGTTGTTAAGAAAATAAATTCAATATACAGGAATACAACTTTTTCTATGTTTATAAAAATATTATTTAATTATGAAGCCAAGCAAAACTTCCATTTCAATCCCATAATACTCTTCAACATTCAATCATGTTAAAATTTCAGGGAGGAACCCCCATCCTCAGCTCAGAACATTTTTTCTAATTTCCAATTGATTATACAAATATTTGTCACTTACTAAAATTTTCTAGAAGCTTGGAATTGACAACTTCTAGTCTAACTTGTAGATTGTAAACGAATATTATAATTAATCTCCATTAGAAAACAAAACTCTCAGCAGATTAGTCTCATGTACCAATAAGAAACAGCAATACTTAACTGTTATATACTATTATTAATGTATGTTGTATGTTATATGCTGCATTTATTATATTGTATGTATTATTATTAGTGTATTATGTACTGGTTACAGACATTTTTTATTCTTTCACATATATTACAGGTATCCCTCGAGTTACAGGTTGATTTGTTTTATTTTAGTGGAGACGTTTTAAGTCAAGATCATTTTATACCTTGTCTGTTCTTAGTGTAACTTAAGGGACACTTGTACTGGGCTCCAAGAAATAATTGCTGACGAGGGAGGTTATATCATTTTGATATATCACTTACCTTATAGAAAAACCAAAACTATATTTTACAAACATTTTAAAAGTCTATTAACTTGTCAAAAATAGATGTTTCAATATAATGCTGATAAATTCATCCCAGTAATGATTCTATTGTGAGACAACATTAAGCTTCTCATTAAATGGTAAATCTTAATTTCTATAAACTTCTGATATTCATTTCACGTTAGATGTAGGATTTCAAATTTTAGAAATAAAGTGAACCCCTTTTTATGAGGCAGATTAAACACCTGACTAGTATTAAAATAAAATAAAATAAATAATATAATTCATTCATTCTTTTAAAACTCTCATTCATAATTCATCTCATTCATAAATGAAGCAAAGCTTCTGTTATTGCATGCATAAATTGATACAATTTCTTCCCACAAAAAATTCACTTTTTTGCCCACAGAATAGCACAATGACTTCTATGATGTGGGAGTTTCATTTCTCACAGACCAGAATAAACTGAAGGTCCATTATATGATTTTGAATTATTAATCCAGAAAGATTGAAACTAGTGAACCAAGGAAGTAAGCAATATTTAAAATGATTAATATGAAAAGACTACAATTCAAAAAGTCAAAATACATGCAAAAAATTTATAAATATTTCATTTAACCTACTTAAAACAGAGATTTTAGGTTAGAATTTTCTACAGGGATTCATGCTAAGCTTGAATATTAGAGTTCAAAATTGAAACAACCAATCTTTACAACTCTCTCACTTTCATTTCTCAGAACAATGGACCCTAAAGATAATGGATAGTAAAATATTGACTTATTTTTTATATTAGAAATTTTATGACTAGCAGTATCATTTTATATGATTTCATCTGAGTATTTCTTTACTATAACTTTTAACCAAGCTTCATGAAAATTGTTGCTTAGGTTGTGATACAGCTTAATTTAAAAATTTGCAACACAAGCATAACTTTTTTTTTTTTGGCGATACTGCTCTACTCGCTATTACTAAATGTTTTAAAGATAAGCCAAGCCTGACTCATATCATGAGATTTCGGGGGCATGGCAGGAACAGCAGGTTCCCTTCCAATTATTTATAGTGTTATGATCTTTAGAGAGTGGGACGTCTTTAATCGACCAATACTCCAATATATAAATTCTTCAAAAGGTTGAGATAAGATGTATCTAGAATGATGTGTTAATTTTTTTTATAAAGTATTAAAATAGTATTGCTGTGTTTTCAGAATTATGAGGCATCAATTAAGTTAATTAAGAAAAATGTTAAATATAAATTTGGTTTATGAGATCACACCATTTATTCAACAGCAAATGTTACAAAAATTAAGAATGTGTTAATTTTTTTTTTTATAGAATGATGCTAATGTTTTTTAACCATTAAAATATTATTGTTGATTGGTTCGGACTTACGAAGTATCACAGCTTAATTAGGTTGATTTAGAGAAATATAAATTTGGTTTAAGAGATCAAACTGTTTATTCAACAGCAAACCTGCACACAAATTTTAAAAAATAAAAGTGAAATGTAGAATAATAATTTTTAAATTAACTGGTTTAGACCAATGGTGAGCCAATTGCAGCGTTCACTAAAATAGTACTTTTAGTTTTTTACCCAGACCATTTATAGTGCGCAAACCATGTTAGACACTGAATTGTAGAAGGGGGAAGCTGGGGTAGTTTCAAACATATTTGAATTTGCTAACTGAAATTTTAAAGTAATTATTTTTTTTTCCATAATTACGTATTGTGCGTATATTCTGTTTTTATTTATGACACGTAACCATATGCAATTACATAAAATAAAAAAATTAATTTGTGTATCTACCTATGATTCTTTATGAAACATAAAAAACACATTGTGACTCTCTTTATCCTTATGTGTGCATGCTCACTTCTGGATTATACAATAAAAATGCTTCAAAAATCCTCCTTTAAAGTAACTGCAATTTTTTTTATTTTACCTCAGCAGTTTCTTAATGTTTGTAATATAATTACAACATTCACTAACAGTAAATCATAAATTTTAATAATTTCTATGCTAATGATAATGAATCCATTTTCTTATTGTTATGAAGACAATAGCAACATAGATGATAACTCATTTGTTTTTGTTACTAACTCTGAATACACTAAAATGGCTCCTACTGTAAGACAACAAACTTGAATTTTAACTAAAAATATACTCATGATAATATAACCTAAATCACAATCTGAATGAGAAAATGCAAATACCTAATAATTAACAGAGAGTAAGATGAATAACAAATAATAAATTTTATTCCTTATCAGGAAAATAATAAACACAATTTGTATAGTTTTAATTAGTCGTTTATGAATAATGAGTTGGTTTATTTGAAACATAAAATTAATAAAAATAAATTTCATGTTGAAAATATTTATTATTTTAATATGATTAGGGGATATATATTTACAGTTTTATCAAGCACTGCTTCTGTAAAACAACAATCTGATCTCTTAAAACTTCAACGACCAATATGATTTAATGTTATTCAATCCTCTGTTTTTGATTATGATAAGTATCATTTTATAAAACTAACAGCAAAAAATTTTGAGTATTTCTTTTATACATTTTTTACAACAAAGTTTTTAAGTTTTTGATGTTCATGTTTCATTTAAAATGACCATTGCCAAAAAACAACATGTATTAGATACAGCATTTCCATTTAGGAGAATAAGAGACATGATTTTATGAGAATGACAGCTCTTAATTACCTCTTTTAAATAAATTATTATTTTTATATAATCAAATTCCTCTTAGTATGATATTCTGGGTACTGTACAACCATACCCCATCTCCTTTTCTAAGTTATAACAATAGAAAAATTATGCTTAAGTATTTTGGGTACTGTATAGTCCCAGCCCGTCTATTTTTAAGTTACATAATACAAAATTAATTATTACAGCTTTAATGACTTAGAAAATTGGGAGTCACGAATAAATAATAAATTAAAGGTTAAATAAATAAATATTAGGTTGAGAGACAGAGAGGAGAGAAAGAGGAATTAGGAGGTTACTTGTTATGATATAAATATCGGGAAGTTAAAAAAATTGAGATTTACAGGAGCAATCAAAACTGATGACAAAACCTAAATAAAACAATTCAATTGCTTTATAATAACAAAGCAAAATGAGAGTTTTATAGTGAATTAAAAACTTAAAGAGTAAAATTTTATCAATCACAGAATTAGAATTCACTTCAGATATTAAACTAATGATTACAGATTAGGTGTGGTTTACTGATAAGAATTTTTTTAAGCAAGCATTAAATGTATCTGTCTGGTATGGTGCCATATTTTATCCTTGATGTTCAGTAAAAAGGGCAAATACAACAATTTATGTACTTTCAGATTTTCAACTTTTTGGCCAAATAGTCATTGACATTAGTTTTAACTATATGAGATGAAATTAGAATACTAATGGGTTCTCAAAAACATAAACATATAGTTTTTTTACCCAAAAAGTTTTTCAGACCGTGTAAAGAAAACAATATGCTCTCCTGAAAATTTTGTCCTTTAGGATTCTTCCATTTTTCAGAAGACCAACGATGACATTGATAAAATATGAATGAATAGAACAATAACTTACCAATAAGTAAATTAGTACTTAACATAGAATTTTAATTTTGAGGTATAAAACGGGCTAACTCCACAATAACCATACTATTAATAACCATTCATTTCAACATTGGAGTTCTTCAGTTCACCAGCCAATCAGCCAACCAATTATCTCTTTTAAAGAAATTGTTATTTATATATAATCAAATTCCTCTTAGTATGATATTCTGGGTACCATACAACCATACTCCATCTCCTTTTCTAAGTTATAACAATAGAAACATTATGCTTAAGTATTTTGGGTACTGTATAGTCCCTGCCCGTGTCTATTTTTAAGTTACATGATACAAAATTAATGATTATAGCTATAATGATTTAGAAAATTAGGGGTTGTGAATAAATAATAAATTAAAGGTCGAGAGACAGAGACGAGAGGAATTGGGAGAGATAGGGGGTAATTAAAACCGGCATGCTAGTTATATTCTAAAAAGCTAAGTAATTGAAACAGAAGATCTGAACATTTTTTTTTTTCACTATATTGTTCATAGGAAGATAATTATAGACACATTTTAAATAATTAATAAAATGGACATTCAGGATGACAAATGAATCGTCAAATGTCATCCTGAATTATTGACATCAGAAATGAAAACTTTATTACAAATATTATAAAGGTAGTTAACGAGACAAATTTAAATTTATTTAGTAATCAGAAAAAAATCAAACCAAATTTTTAGTTTTAATAATGAAGAATATATTTAAAAGATTTAAGCATATTTTAAAATTACCTTGTTCTGCGTCAGTTTCATCTGGACGAATGAATCTGTCGCTTTTCCTTGGAGCAAGGTCGGTCAAACTGTAGCTTTTTCTAATATGTTCAACCAAACCTCCGCCACCCTGAAATATTTTATTTGTGACTAAGACACAAAGTAGCTTTTGTTTCTGTTTAATTTTTTATTTCCCCTACTTCAAAATTTTCAAAAAATTAATAAAAACCAAAATCCAAAAAGAACCATTAAAGGAGCGAAGTTAATAAAAAAAAAATAAAAATGCCTGCATGTTGTCTTGTTAGGTGCAATTAGTAACGGATAAGCTTTGAAATGCACAGTGGATGTTAGTTCAAATAAAAATAAAATTTTAGAAAATAAGCAGATCTTTATTTCATTAAAAAAATTAGTAACAAATAGTTGAAAAATAAAATATTGAAGGATCAATTTATTAAAATTATCCTAAGTGGTAAATATTAATATCATGAGTGAATATCACATGCTTAATATCACTACCAAGACCCCATTCATTCTTTATCACAACTTCAGTCTTAAACCTAGACTTTAAGGCCTCACTTTACATCACAATTGTAGCTAAAGTAAAGCTTTAACATTACACAAACTAAAAGTAATACAATTAAAAAACACAAAAGTCTTAGATGATAGAACTGTATTTTTTTTTTTTTGTTGAGCACTTTAATAGCCATTTAACATTGTGGAAAGCAAATAATCCTAACTACAAAAGTTGACAATCAACAATACTAAATGTTTACCAATTATAAAATTCTTTTCCAAATTTTTATATAAACAATGCCCTAGTCAAGAAACAGCTGAAGTTAAATTTTATTATAATTTTTTTTTTTCAAATCAATCATGTTTTGGGTTTCCGTGTCCGTTTTTTCTTCATTGGCTCTTCTATGATCATCTCTTCCACAACTGTGGGCTCTCCGTCGCCATCATCTCCCGCAGCTCCAAGTTCAGAAAGACCATTCATATTCTAACAGCAACCATTGAATTACATCACAAGCAAAATAAAAAAAAAAATAATAAAAATAAAAACCATCTAATATAACCACAAAAAGGGGTCATATTATTAGAAATAAATAAATTAAAAAAAAAAAATTAAAACTAAATGGTTTGCTATATTTGACCAAACAAATAAATATTCTTTAGAGGATACATCTAATGAGAAAAGAAATTAAAAAGAAAAATTGAATAATATTTGAAAAAAGAAAAGAAAAAATAAAGGTTATAAACAGAAACAGAAGTAGTAACAGATTCTTACTGAAAACAGCAACTTAAATTCATATAAGTTCTAAAACCTAAGATCTCAGTACAATGTGGCCCGAAAAGAACGCAATTTTTAAAGTTGCAAACATAATAATAGTTACATTAAAAGTTGGAGTTAAAAATAAAACAATATCATCACCTCTAATTTGCCTGTGATAAAATACTGTCTTGATAATATTTTGATGACCATAGACGTGTCTGTAGAGTTCACTGGATATCTTCATGCCTTCAGTTTCACAACTGTTCATTGTTTAAAGACACTTGGAATTTAATAAACCATCAGAAAGAGAAACCAAATGAAACTTAATTGCACAATTTAGAAATCGGATGTTGGACAAATGTTGAACACTGTTAAGAAGATATAAATTAATGACCACTCACATAGTATGATAATCAGATAGACAAAGTAGAGACAGGTAACCTTGTTCTGCAACCTAACTTTTTAACCTTGCGACAGCACAGTCAAAGCATTGAAACATCTGAGTTGTGTGCTGAGTTTATTTTAGAGTTTCGCAATATATATTTGCCATATTTAAAAACAGCTTTACAATAAAAACAACTACATGATGTACAGACAGAAAAATATTCAAGGAAAAGATTAACCACAACCTACCTGATAAAAGAAATAATAATAGTGTTACCAACTACAAAAAATAGTCACTTAAAAACTGCGTTCTTTTTGGGACATTTTCAAGAAGCTTTACTAAGCATAACTTACTCTGTTATATAAAATATAGCAGTAAATTTTAAAATACATAATTTGAAATACAATGATTTTTATTATTTATTTCTTCCACAAATATATGTTTAATTTTTCCTTCTATTAAATCTATAGATCTGAAATCCTTATTGAACAGGAAAAGGGAATTTATGTTTCAACAAGGTATGTTCTAAAATTTTTTTTTTTATAATTTTAAAATATTTTATCTCAGACATCCCTCCCCCTCCCAACAAAATTTTTATAATTGGGGTATTTTCATTAAATTAAAATGACCCAACTTAAATCGAATTAGGTTAAGTAGTTTCAGAAAAAAAAAAAAGATAAGATTCTAGGTATAAAACCTTAAAAATTGTTTTTATTTAAAAAAAAAAAATTAAGCATTTCATATTGCTAAGAATGGATTACTGAATTTCTGTTATTTTTTAAAAAATATCTCGGCAATGAGTCAACCAAAAATTGTACAGTCTATCTATAAATCTAAACAAACAATTCTGCAAAAGTCATTAAAATTTTGGAAGATTGTTGATTGACATATAAAAGATAAAAAAAAAAAAAAAAAACTTAAATAGTAATTAAACTATTAAATGTGAGCCAACGTTACACCCCGCATTGCAAGGTTTACTGAATGAATGGAAGTAAACACAAAAAATCTAAAGTATACACCAACATTATATCTATTAGGTTGCATATGAAATGTCGGATTTTTTCACAAGCTGTTTAATTAATCAAAATATGTTCCATTCGCTTCAATACACTTCCCAGCGGAACTTTAAAGCATAGATGCCTGTCTTAAAAATAACCTGATTTGAAAGTCGGTTAGCGAGAGACCCAGTGAATAGGCTGGGTACTGCAAAACTTCATATTTCAATTAATTTATATATAAGAAGATAGTCAGGGTTACGGTCAAAAGAGAAACAAAAATAGTTGTAAACTATTTATGTTTCTCTTTTGACCGTAACCCTGACTATCTTCTTATATATAAATTTTTACGATCAACTATATATACATATATATTCAATTAATTTAATTTCCCAATAATTCTGTGAGATGTATGTGGCCGTTTTGGGCTTACGGCCGCCATGGTCATTTAGGGCTTCTTTGTGATTTGTTTAGTAGTGAAAAATCACCAGACCAAAAGTTTTCAAACCAATGCTGCACTTTTTGATCTTTAATAGTATTCTCCCCCACCTGATTTATATTGTGTGCAGCTTTTGCAGGATTATTACCAAGTTTATTATCATACAAAAAAATTAAACGGTGGAATTCATATCAGTACAAAATTCAAAACGAATAACAAAAAGAAACACATATGGTAAAATCACCTATGTTGAAATGTGACATTGGCGATGGATAATACGACTATAAACAAGATTATGCCAAAAACAAAAGCATAACGAAAACAAGAGGAGAAATATTTGCATGTAGAAAAAAATTCGACATTTGCATGCATATATGCATATAAGCACCAACCTAATATAATGATATATTTTAATAATCCAGGAAAGTAAAGGACATTTAAAAATGGCAGATAATTTTTTTTTTTTAATTCTCTTTTCCTAAAATAGAGGATAGATCCTGAAGCAACTAAAGTAAGTGAAATTAGAAAAAAATAAATGTGGGCCAATTACTACACTTCTTTTGACAGAGATAGTAAAGGAAGTAAAATGTATTTTTGTTTAAAACAGTAATAAAAAAAAATAACCACATGAACAAGGAGCAAATTCATATAAACAAAAAAAAATGGATTGGGGTTAAATTTGTATCGATTCAAAAATTAAATATTATGAGAATAATCCAACAATCTATCTACTTTTTGGAGCCTAGAAAAAAAGTTAAAGGAAAAAACCTTGACCTTACTACTAGATTAACAAGGTCATTGGTAAAACTAGGAAATGGTAGAAAAATTATGAGAAATCCTAAAATAGAAATATTAATAAGATTGAATTTTAACCCTTTTAGTGCCCAAGGCCGATACATTTAGTAGCACCTAGTAGGCGCTTTACAATTCACATTGCGATAGAACTACATCTCAAAATAAATTTATTATACATTATAAATTGTCTAATTTCATTAGGAGAGAATTCAAAAATATATTATTTCAATAACAACATATAAAAAAAAGTTTCAGAAGAGATAATCAATCTGGCACTAATCATGTACCTTGGAGTTATTATTTATTTTTGTTATGCAATATTATTTATTTTGTTACAAATTTTATTGAAAATGCAAAGTACATACTTTGTAATAAATGATCTATATAAAGTTATGATGACAAGATGACTTATTGTATGAGCAAATACGTTTTCTAAGTGAGAACTAAATTTTTATTTTCTTTATGATCATTTATACCTTTATTATTTATATAATTTTCAATGAATATAGAAAAATTAATTTCATTGCTTTATCCTCAATTTTATCCTTAATACACTGGTTTTGGAAATAAAAAGTAAATATTGTTTTTGGTGAAATTCGGCCGATTATCTTTGCATAGGCACATCTTTTTCACCAGGCACTAAAAGAGTTAATAATATCAAGTTCAGATATACTTTTAACAAACTAAGGAAAAGTTTTATTTTCAGCTTAAGCTGAAGAGAAATTTATAAAAGCAATATCAACTTCACTAGAAAAGCTTGTAATAGGCAGTAAATAATTACTCAAATAATAATTACTAAGCACTAAAATTTCTGTCACTATAAAAAATAAATAAAACAAACTATTACTCATTGTTAGTCAACAATAAGAAACTTTTTCAGACATAAGCTATAAAGAAAACAAAAAATAAAAATAAATAATTTTGCGATGCTGTATTATTTCATAAGAACAGTCAATATCAGCAAAACATTTTGATAAGACATGCAAGAGTTAACTGTTATTCATCAGGACATATAGATTGAGGCCAAGATCCAGAACTCACTTTCATTGCAGTTTGCAGTATTACGTTTGTTGCATATGTTACACCTTTACTGCCAAGGCTAACGACTGTGCTGTAACCCCTTTCTTTAGCTTTAGCGAGCATTTCATCAATTTCCTGTAATCAAATAAATAATGCTATCAGAATTACTACCATGATACAAGTAATCAGGAGCTATCACTAGATACACACACTCAACACTGCTGCTTCACTAAACATGATTTTTTTTTATGATCCCTTTCCTGTTGATTTCTGACACTCAATAATCCTGTATAATCCTCTATAATTCTGTGGTTAAGTTTTCATTTCGTGGAACCACTAAAGAATTAAAAATTGAAAACCCAGACCGGATTCGAACCGGCACCGCTCAAGTCACAAGGAAGTTAAAGTTAACACTTTAACTAACTAACTCTCTAGGCCACAAATGACCCTAAACACAAAAATTTGTACTGCTGCATCTCATGGAGGATCAATACATTGTAAGGAAGTAAGCTTACTTTATATTTATCTTGAATAATAATTATATCAAGGGTATCTTAAACAACAATTATACCCGGAGGTGAATTGTTCATGATCGCGCTCAACCACCAAATTTATCCCTAACTAAAAGTACCCACTGTCTACCAACCCCAAGGTTGCGAGTTCCAGCCCCAACCCTAACCAGAATTTTTTCAAGCATATAATTACATGAAACTCACTCACAGCCTCCCCCGGGCATTTGTGAGGCTCATTGCCAGTGGGTAACACTCACAAAAATAGGCGTGGAAGTGATGGACCCACCTTATGAAAACCTTGTCAAGAATCACGCGATGCATTTCCGTAGTACATTGTGCAAGGCCTTGGACCTACAGGGTCTGTCATGCCAGAAGAAAAAAAAAAGAAAAGGTACCCACTTTATGATGCCAGGTTTCAGTGGAACCTGAACCCTATTTAAATCTTGAGCTGTGTTTCATATCAAACATATCAGTAACTCTACAGTACCATTACTTAACTATTTTACAGATTAATCCTTTCCACAGATCTACACAGTACAAAGCTGGGTCTTGCAATTACAATAACATTTGCATAAGACAATTACATTTAAAATTATTTGTTCATTCTGACTATCATATCTCAAATATAAGGGATATCAAAAGAGACAAACAAATTATAAAAATATCACAAATTTCTTACGATAATTCCATCACAAAGTAAAAAATATGACCAACTTTTTATAAAACTGTTGTTTTGTTTACCCCCTTTCTAGTTAATTCCGACATACAGGGTGGTTATTTACAGGTTACCACTCTACTCTATTCATGGAGAGAGGGTAAAGTTTTCATTCCGTGGAACCACGGCAAAATTAAAATTGACCACGTCAAGGCCAGATTCAAATAGATGTCACTGCAGTTACAAGTGTGCTAAGGCAAACACCTAAACTCTATCGGCTACAAACGGCCCTATATAAGGTGTATAAACTTGAGCAAATTCTCCAAATGAGTATCCCTGAAGCCATAGCTGAACTTTTAGGAAACGGACAAATTTCATAATAAATAATAATATCTCGTTAAAATTTGAACCATTTCATTTCATGACTTTTTTATTTGTGACCTATACAATACACAATAAATATTATTGTTCTTGCCAAAAAGTTGTTTAGAATTACTGAATATTTTAGTCTTTTAAATTGAAATATCTAAATAAAGGGGGGAAGGAGAGCAAAATTTTTCTCCTTCCTAGGCAGCTGACACCCACACTACCCTACTGGATTAATCATTATGTTTTATCTCAAAATTATTTGACCTATAAGACATTGTAATTCTTAAAACATTATTAAGTGTAGGACATATGTTGAAATGACTTCAATAGTATTTATAATTACCTTTAAAAACAATTTGATAATACTCATTCTTTTTTTAATATAAGATAAAAATTTTGTTAACTACCAAATAAAATTTAGCGAACAACCACAGATTAAAAATGTGTCTTGTCTCTCAATTATAGCCCTGACATTATTCATTATAAATTGAAAATGCTCTGGTGATATTTTCATAAAGTAGCCCTCTGTTCCATTGTTTTTAAGAGCAAATCATAAAACTTTATCTCACTTTATACAGATTCATTTGCCACTGCCGGTCTCTATTCTCTTTTTCAATGACTGAAATAAATATATTTAAAAAATTGGTGAGGGTCAATATTCGGTTCACTATTGGAGGTAGAATCAGATAAGCACAAATCCCAGAACAGACTGGGCTATCTGTAAGTGCTCAGAGTGGTTAACTGCCCATGTGGAACGTGGTTGCACATCCCCCACCCTCAACCTGCATATTTGAAGGTGCTCCTTTGGGGCATTTCCTCAAGTGGATATGCGGCCTCAACAAACAGAAAATATGAATCCCTTAAAACGAGGATATAAAACATAAAGTAAGAGGACCTAATAACTGTGTATGTTGGATATTGGTCCCAGAGTGCTTGGTTCAGAGGGTTGTGGTTCAAGTCTATATTTATATCAGGGGGTCAGTCTATATTTATTTGCGGGTGGTCCCAAGAAATGAATCTTGACATTCCCACTCTAGGGCTGCATAGATCCTCAATGGAAGATTTCACCCATAATACACAAAAAAAAATAGAAAGTAATTAAGATGTATTAAATAATGGATGGGTGGTCCAGAAGATAAAATAAAAAAGATTAGGAGTAGTAAGATTTTTTATTTTTCCTTAGAAAGAAAACAAATAAGTACAACATAATTGTTTCTATTTTTGGCCCAAAAATAGGAGACAAATTTTCACAAATTGACATTCTTCTTAGGGCCGACAACCCAAGACTTTTTATTATTCTAATGTGTGATTGTAAATTTCTGTGGTATTCTCATAGAAAAGTGATTGAATCAAATTAATGGCTCCTCTCTGATCTTGTCTAGCAGGGGGCCTACTAAGACCACTAGGCTATGTGTCCTGCACCGGTCAGGCCCACTTTTTAACAAATAAATTAAAGTATAAAGTAAAATACTATCCAATAGATAGGGAGCCTACACCACTCCATTCGACCATGGCCTTTCTCTATTTATCTATAACAAAGGGTTAAATGGGTAGGGTGACTGGAGGACTAGAGAGGGAGAAGGGTGAGGAAGTCTTCCCCACATTCCATGGAAGGATCAGGTCATAGTACTACTCACTGCTAGTAAATTCCCCGTTTTCTCTAACCCTATCAATGCCTACTGTCACCTCCAAGTGATGCTCCCTAAAATAGTTTGATTATCCTCATACTCAAGGGAACAAAATGTCATGTAATCTTTTTTTAAGTGATACCATTCCACCTCCTAAATCAAAAGAAGTCAATCCGGCATCTCATAATGGCTATCTTGGATAGTAGAAACTTTTCAAAAAATGCTATCTTCTAACTCAAATATATAATTATCTGGAGATGATTAATTTATTTTTTCAAGTGATGCTAGGCCACCCGCTGAATCCAATAAATTTATAATTATTACATTTTTCTAAGCCAAAACATTAACATTATTATTTTCAAACCTAGTAAATAAGTTTTCTGTTTTGTTAATTTTAATTCATTTTATTTTTTAAAAAAAGATACTTTTGAAGTAAAGCTTCATTTATAGTATTAAATGACTATATTCTATTATATAAAAAAACTTTGTTTACATATTAATTTTTCTAACCCAATTGTTTTGCATTAATTAATTTCACAAATATATTCTTTCTTTGAACACTTACGTCTTTAGAATCCTTTACAATAGCTTCCAATAAATAAAATAACCGTAAGACCTATGAGGTTGCTGTGATATCTGAATGAAGGGTGGATATATAATTTATATCCCCCAGTTTTATTTCATGATTACACATTCCGGTGTGTTAATTTAACAATAAAGATTCAAAAAGTGGCCTTTTTTCTCTTCAGTTAATGTCCATTTATGCACAGGGACTCTCGGTCTATCAGTTTTATACAACATTATTTATTTAAAATAAAAGTTAGCTTTCCTAAAGTAAAATTAATGAACTATAAAATCAACTTACACTTTCTCTTTTTAAGAATGCAGGGTGAACAAAGTTCCTGTACAGAAATGATGAGCCTTTTGTAGCTGGTGAAAGCAGCCAAAGCACTAGAGCTACTTTGATTTCATAATAAAAAGGAAACCTGAAATAGGGTAATAAAAATTATGAAGAGCCATCTCTAAAAATAAGTAGAAGAATAACTTTTTTAAAAGGTATTCAGAGGTTCAAAACATTATAACAATTTGTTTGTCGGAATGCGACAATCAACTGATCTTCCTAACAACTGTTGTGGACCATTAGTCTACAACGTGGTAATGAATGTTAAAGAAAAAAAATATTGAAATATAATTTTTTAAACAATTAGGGCAACAGCTATACTCATAAAATCAATAGTAAGATGGTTCACATGAGGGGCTAATAGCCCCTACTGAGATGGTCATAGAGAACATAACACTAACAACACAAAAAGCGTTTACATGGATAATTTACAAAACACAATTAAACAAATAAACATGGTTAAATAGCAACTGAAAGCAAATAATAATTAACGCTCACCAGAAACTAAATAAAACATCAGTGAATGTTTCTGCAAATGTAAACAAAGCAAACACAATCCAGTACATCATCCACTTCACCTGAAACATGGGGTTGTTAATAAGCCAACATTAACATTAAATTGTTAAAAAAAGCAAATAATTAAAAATTTGGTAATAATCATAATTTTGAATTTTGAAGAATATTTTCATTATGAAAACTCACATTAGTTAAAATGTGTAGTACTAGTAAAACTTATTACACTAAATATGTACGCATTTGTATAAATAACGAACAGTTAAAAACAAATTTTAATAAATTTAAAAATTACTAATAAAAAGACAAGGCTTTGTTATCCTCATTGAAAAACTATGCACACAAATGGAGAAGTTTTGCATGATTAGGATGATTGCATATTTAAGACCACTTGAGCCCACTTACTTCTCAATGCCATATCTATCAGAAAATGCTACTTCCAACAAGTAGCAGAGGACTGTTCAGAGCTTTGATTTTTGTCGCCATATAATAAATATAATAGCGATAAAAAAAGTAACTTTTTTAGCAGTATTTCAGGTAAATTTGATCACATAGAAACAAATTAAGTAATCAGTAATTGATCAGTAGAAAGATAAACTAATTGGAGCATTCAAGTGGTTTAATTGATTTTAGAGAACAAAAGTTCATAGCTCAACACATATTCAAAGCTAAACTAAAAAGACAATGTTAATTCAGAGCATGTGTACACTCTAGAAGATAAAATTTATTACACTAAATAATTATTAATTATAGACAAATTTGCAGTTTAACACAAAATAAATATGTATTAAGAAATACAATAAAAAATTTTTTAAAAAAACTTACGTATTCTTTTACATCTTTTGTTCTGACAGCCTTATATGAAGCATAAGCTGGATAAAGAGTTCCTAAACCTAGACTGAAACATAAAGCAACTTGGAAATTATATAAAGCATTTTTTATAAGATAAGAATTAAATTAAAATAATAATAATTCTAAAAATATGTATAAAATAAATTGAAATGCCTAACTATTGATTGCAGAAGAAATTGTACTTCACAATAATCAACTATTTAATAATTTGCTATGGGGGAAAAACTACACGCATAGCACACAGTATGGTGTTTGTATTGATTGAAGGCGCTAAAAAAACATCTTATAATATATTGCTAATTGAAAAAGTCTCTTCACTTGCTTGCGTGCTGTCATGACAACTCCATATCCATGGAATGATGAAATTACTATATGAATTATTATTCCTTATTCTGTAAATATATCAAGAGTTAGATAAACTTTATTATACTTTATTGCCATTTTGACCGAGTTGAAAATGTCTACAAGAAATAGACTAAACATTTTAGGGAATTAATAACCTTAGGATATAAGGTATATTATCTCTATTCTAAAAACCTTTTTTCATCAGGATTTCATTGCAATATATTTCTACCTTCAACTGTCCTTCATTCATCGATTGACTAATTGGATAACTAATTCTAGAAAATCAATTTCTAAATATTCAACTATTATAATATATTCTATATTATTAATTTGTTACGTAGTTAAGTAAAGGATTCGTCTATAGAATCATACAAGACCTGCACCTACATGGCTTTCATCTTTTAAATCAAAACCAAAACAGAAAAATATAATTTCATGCAAGAGAAAGAGTATAATAGCCTACCAAAAAAGAAGTAGGAAATGAAGGATAAAGTGGAACCTCAGTTTTAATATTTCAGCAATCTCACTCCTAGGCTACATGGTTAGAAATATAAATTTTTTTTTAACAAATTAGAACTAACGATCATTAGCATGAATAAAACTATGAAGAGCAGCAAATATTACAGTTGTAATAACTGTACAAAATATTAGTCTACTATTTTTATTGGAATCAGTAATTATTTGGTATTATTTCTTAAATTTTCTTTTCCCTTTCAATCAATGGAGGACATTAAAGAAGACATCTTAATAAAGTCTCAGAACAATCTTCATTTTACAATGGTTTACAACAGTAAACCAAATACAAGAAGAAAGTTTTGTGAGGTTGCTCCAATAAAGTTCGAGTCACAATAATAATAATAACTTAGCGAACCCAAAGGTTTGATGCTGATACCACCAATGGTTCTCAATGAAACATCTGTCCAGTGATGCCCTTACAATCAACAACCCAATCAACAAAAGCAACCTTAACACAATCATGCCATCTGGGTATCAGTCTCGGAAGTTTACACCTTCAGTTCATTGTTTATTAACATTTTAGAGATCTGTTCATTACTTAGTCACACAGTCCTACATGCCCATGTTGGGAGCTAAACAATTTCTAGATATTCTCGCTTTTACTTCCTTATCAATTTCGTTTTAGTTTTGTTTTTTTTAGCAACAAAAAAAACAAAAACCTTTGTATTGAACCTAAACCCTACCTAGCTCCCATTTCTACTGCTAACTAAGTATTATATTATGGATGTTATATTATGGATTACATAATGGTTTTATACATATTTATTTTGAGGTCTAGTTCCTTACTAGAATCTAGTCACAATTCACCACCATAATAATTACAATAAAAAGTGATGAAATATTAATATCTAGCAGCCTTAAAACTAAATAAAAACCGATAGAATGGTTTTCTCCAATCTTTTTGCTACAAAAACAATACGTTTCGTATCCCTCTTTTGTCCTCAGGATGCTTCAAATATTAATCTCTATATTCATCATTTCTTACTGCAATATCGAAATTTATCTCTTAAACATTATTTTGTCAGTTTGTCAGAACAGTACAGTTTTCAATGAATTATTTTCACAGGAATACTTTGTATCAATGAAGTTTTCAACATTCATTTTGAAATTCAAATTTTTTAATGCACCTGAAGTTAAAAAAAAACAACTTTGTAATATAAATTACTGCTTTCTGGATTATATCAGTAATATTCTTATACCTCATGGGATTGTTGTTTAATTCCTTTTCTATAAACATAACTAATCCTTTGTTTAGAAACAAGTTTATTACCTAATATAAAAACATGAAAGAAACTTGACCGATAATAATCCTTCTTACAATACTTTCTATAAGTGTAACTCCATTCGTATTCAATTTGAATATTATCCTGAATACTTTCTAAATAAAAGAAGGATTCTAACCAAGCACTAGAATAGAGAGGTCACTTTTCTAAAAGAGAACACAGCCAGAATCAACTGTCCATTGTTTATGTCAAGATTTTATCATAGAAACATAAGGGAAGCTCGGAGAAGAAACAAGGAGAATAATCCAAAGGAGAATGTAGTACTAATTTTAAAAAGAAATAACCATTATTTGAAAAATTTACAGCAATAACTATAGCAAAGGGTAGTTCTCAACTTCAACACAAGCGAAGAAGATTTACCTATTTATACAGTAACAAGATCAAGAAGAACAGGAATGGTTAACAGATGACCTCCCTATAAAATTCTTTTCACTTCAAAATACCTAACAACCATTAGCCTTCATTTTGTCAATGAACAATGGAAGGTGAACCCTTTTCCTTCCTTTCTTAGATTTGTAAATTTTGGTTTTTGTAATACGATGGGTAAGCTGGAAAATAAAAATGGGTACAAGAAAGATGAATACATTGTCATACTGTAACTCGAATCTTAAGGAAGGATTGAGATGAGTTTTAGGTGTTTCTTAGAGAATCCTTATAGCATTAGTTGATATTCCAGAATAAATTTCAAATGTAAAAGCATTAACCTTAAGTTGAGATAATACAAAGCTGCAGTGAATAATCAATAACCTTCTCTCAAATGAAGATTAAGAGGATTAACTAGTCAGAAAGAAATACAATAAAACATGCTGAGGATTCCAAAAAATTATGTATTAAAGTATTTAGTCCAGTTCCTGAGTACCCTTGTGACTTGGTAAATGAGAAAATAATTCCGAAGGTAATCTAGAAAATCCTATTAGTAAATAAGTCAATGGCTAGGAACACTGTAATTAGGAAAACTGAAACAACTGAGATTCTACTTTAATGTTTTATACATTTTTTTTTTTATTTATCATTTTCAACTTGTTGTTATTCCAATACATTTTTCTTCCTTCATTGCAATTTATAGTTTAAAAAAATAGGTAGATTGCCAATTTTTATAAGGCATTTGTATCACAATTTAACAATGGATGAATATACTTTAAACAAGAATATGAATCCCAAATGATTTCAAATAACATAAGAAAAACAAAAAAAGTTACTAAATTCAGAAAACAAATTTCGTTTTTAAACTTGAAACAACTCAGAATTATTAGTCAATACTAATTTCCAAACAATTTCATATCAACATTCATGGTACCACTACTAGAGTTTTGGTAGTCAAGGAATTCTTTCCCTCCAGACCACATGAGCTACAGGATTCTGAAAATAACCTTATGCTCTATCCTTTGTGTACGCCCTCCCCCTTTCTTTTTTTATAATGTTTAATATATCCAGAACCAGGAACTCAACATATTGAGTGTCTATAGCTCTTTAGTTTTTCATCTCTTTTCACACAATGGTACATATTTTATTTTAACAATCATGGCTCTAAACAGATTAAACAAGTTTATTTCACAGATTCAAGGTATATGAGGTCACTATTTAACAAATTCTTGAGCAAAAACTATGTCTCTTACATATGTAAATATTTACACCTATTACCCAATATGTATTATAATACTGGGATAAAAGTCCAATAGTACCAATGGGGCAGTGTTAGATTGTCACTTAAGTCAACATTTATTTTATGGGAATCTCACAAAATTAATTTTGACTCTTCCATTATGGTTAATACAGGGTAATAAGTAGCCAACAAGATCGGACAAAAAAGACCGTTTAACTGACTAGTTCCCTCAATAATAATAGTACATCCTAGGAAAGACTTAGGTATTATTTTTAATAACAAAATTTTTGACAGGTTCTTTTCAGTACCAATTAACAAATAAAAAAAGGTATGATTAGAATTTCAAAATAACCAGAGAAAATTTTTTTTATTTGGCAAAAAATATTTTAGCAAAACATTATCTTACTGTTCTGAAAACTTCACTGACACAAAATACTTCTGTGAAAATAATTCATTAAGAACTGTACTATTCTAATAAAATAACATTTAAGGGATTTGATCTTAGCGGGAAGAAATGTTTAAAATAGAGATGAATAAATCAAGAATCCAGAGCTAAAAAACTTCAAAGCAATAGTGTATCGCCTCTGATGTTAAGATACCTCAGAAATAAAAAAAAATGTATACAATTTTTAAAAAATAAAAAAATCAATGTATCAGTTTAGAAACATCTTAAAAATATTCTCGAAGTTATAAAAAGTATATAAGTATGCTAATAAATGATTGAGGTATATCTCAGAAATTTTCCTTCAATTTTCTACATTTTAAAAATAGTATGAAAATCATATCATAAGGGGTATAACAGCTCATGCGAGTATATGTGAATATGATATTTTTGAAATAGGAAGAATAAGTTTCACTTTTATTTAAAGAAAAAATTATAAGATAAAATTATATTATAATTTTTATTAATTATGTACATCTTAACACTGAAATTTGATGTTAAATGATGTTTTCAATATGCACGCCTCAATATTAATATGACATTATTAATGAATAAAAATATTGTAATGAGGTATTAAAAAAAATGAGCAAAAAATATTAATTACACAAGCAAATAATTATAGTAATAGAGCAGAGTAATCAATGAAGAATGTTTTGTGCTCAAACCAGTTTATGAGTTTTTATTAGATTTTTCCTTACAGCTCATCATTAAGAGGGGCAACTGCCTCAGTTCATAACACAATTGGCAGTAACAAGCAAATAGATGAACCAACCAAGGACACACTTGATAAACAACTGTCCACGAACACCACAATGGATTGCAACTGGGATTCATTGATTTTGACACAATGCACCAGTATCTTGGAGATAAGAGATAACATTTTCAAATGGTTGATGACAAAGGGACTGATAATAATACTATGAAAACCGTTGAAGCATTAAAATACAACAGAAGTAACCATAGAACTGATAGCCAAATCAATAAAAATCTATTTAAACAATGAGTAGATTTGTTTAAAAACGTCAAATTATAATAAATTATTAAAATATGGTATAACAACAAAGAAAACAACATTTCAAAAACATATATTATTTAAAACAACATAATTAATTATGACTAAACAATCTCTGTTCAATAATCAGTTATAGCAGGATAATTGTATTTAAATGAAACTAAACAAAATTTGTTGTAGATACATTGAAAACAAATTAGAACTACAGAAGAAAAAAAGTTATCCATCGATTCTTCTTATTTAAACTTCACACTGTTAGTATAAGACGAAATATTTCATATCCTGGCGGGAACAACTAAATGTTTTGTCATCAGTGATCAAATATAAACAACGATCACATTATTCTGAAAGAAAACTGTGAAGCGTACTTCCATTTTAAGGCTTTGAGACATCTTCTAATAAACGGTCTAGGCTGAGAGACACTGGCTAGAGGTATGCATAGTTGGTGCATCTAAAATTATAACATGAACAAGAGCCAAAGAACATGGATCCAACCCCACCTTTAAAACCCACTATTTTAAATCTTACAATATAGGAAAGCTAAAACACTGTTGCACCTGTATAACAGTATTATCTTTCTGCTTTTTTAAATGAACTTTTAATACCACTGCAACCCACTTATTAATAACAGTACATGAACTCAATTAAAGAAAGGGCAGCAGCTTAATTGGTATATGTTAACAGAAACTAATCAGAGCATGAAAAAAAAAGGTGAATGAACATGGAGTTCAAAAAATAATTCCTTAATGTGAAGATACAAAAGACTTTGGGTTAGCAAAAATTAACATTATGCTACTGTATTCATTATTAATTATTCCACACATATCCACTAAAAATGCTAATTTATTAATCCAATGAATGAATAAAGGAATTCATTAATTTTATAAATGAAATTTAAAAAAATGATATTAACAGTCTATTAAAGTAATTTGCTTTCAAGCAGTGACATTAACATCTAAAATACTAGTAAATATGTATCAGTTCATATTTTATAATAATTGTAAGATAATTTCATTATTGCATGTACATTCTTACATAAGGAATACTTATAAGTACTGCAGGGGCATGAAATGTTACATAAGTAATTGCAAAAATAAATTTAAAAAAAGAACACATATGTTTAAGCTGGTTCAATTTGGTAAAACATTGGACTTATATGGCTAAGATCCAAGGATAACCTTCCAACTAGATTTGTGTTGCAACTTTAGGCTGTATGTTCCCATTTGGAAAATTTCAAAACCCTCCATAAAATTGATTATTTACACTCCAGGCACAATGAATGAGCATGAAGGTTCCTGATGTTAGCAGAAGAACCAAAAATATGAATACTGATGAAGTTCAGGATATGGTTAACTTGACAAAGTAATAACTTAACAAGTTAGCACTGTATTCCTGTTCCAACTAGATCAAATTAGTTTACATAATCCTTGAATTCAACAAAAAATAAAGAAAGAAATTTCAAAACCTCTCAAAATACTAGAAAAATAAATGAATTATACTATTATCACAGATAAGAGTATGATAAAAAAAAACAGTTCAAATAAAAAATAAGAATTAAAGATTATATAAAACTGTAATTGATCACCTGAACTGTAAAGTTTAAACATACAGAGAGGAATATTGAAAGAAAACTCAATATACAAACATTACAATTACTGACGAAAAATAAACCGTAAACTTCAACGTAAACACAAGGTATCTTCTAAAAGTGTGAATAATGAAAAAAAAAAAGGAATTTTCCCATGACAGTTAATAGAATAATTAATCAAAGAAAATAAAAACTCGAAACAAAGACTAATACCCACGCTCAAAACTAATAAGTTTCAACACGAAAAAAAAAAATAACCTGGACGAAAAATAAAAAGTACTTACATTACTAGACGAGAGATCAATGCAGTAATCATTTTGTCGTGTTGTTATATTTTAAAGTCGGGGAGGAGTGCCTAATTTAACGTATTTTGTCCGAGCAGTGAAACTATACTACACTCCTTAGAGGAACCATCTTGAAATGACTAGTGACGTGTTTTGTTTTCGTCACGTGACTTGGCCGCGGAGTGGGGAGTCGATGGGAGCGCGCGCAGGGGCGGAATGTAGGTCTCTCACAAAGCAACGGTTGTGCGTCCTCGAAGGAGTGTAGTGTCAAATTTGTGCTGTGCTCAAGGTGTGAATCAACGTTTAATGTCGACCCTGGCTTCATATACTTAATTATAAGGTCTTCAAAATGTCTTTCAAAATCCGTGAAGAGATAGTTGGTAAAAGATTTTTATCAGTGAGTGGTTATTCAAAATTAAAATTATCAAAAATAAGTGAGTGGTGTTGGAGGGCGGGAGTGATACGAGCTTCAACTCACAAGGATAACACTCATAAAGATCTACAGGTAGTTATTCCAAAACTATCGTAATAGTAATAATAAATTAATATAGTCTCATCCATACTATAGATATTTTTTAAATGAATTATTATATTGTTTAAAGCTACTAAAAGCAATAGACCAAAATTAACAAGTAAACAATATAAGAAAATAAATTATTTTCAAAATGACTTATCAGTTTATGCAACAGAACAGTGTTGCAACTCAAACGTCACTGTCATTTTATTTAATCTCTTATCAGGGTATACTTTTTAGTTTCTTCTAAATACATTTCTCATAGCTGGTATATGACAGAATATAATTTCCCTGAATGGAAATCTACGCATTATGTGATTTAGATAATAAACCAATATTAAACTTATCCTTGAAAAATGGAACTCAAAATCCCTTCTTTATCAACCGATTATGATTTCGGTGTTAATTCCTATTTTATCAATCTATTTTGAAAATTAAATTTATTGATTCATTTGCTGAAAAAGTAAGGATTAATATAATTTTAGTTAAAACGTTTTCCTTTCTAGCATATTCATATACCATATAATAATTTTGATAACGAGTACAAACGAATTTCTTATTCTTTTTTGGTTTCAGATGATTTTTTTGATTTTTTTAAGCTTAGATAAAATAATTAGAGGGATAGTTATTCAATGAAAGTCATGAAGCATATTTTATTGACAATAAATTCTCGTTTTTATGTGACTAAATTGTTTGAAAATGATTGAGAAATTTATAATTATTCAATTTGATTTATATTTATGGCTTCCTGTTTTATTTGGAATCAGTGGTCTAATCAGCCACGGTTTTCTTAACAAGAGAGAATTATAGAATCATGACGCCAAACGTTGATAAGTTTAATAACTTAAACTTTTCTGATTTATTATATTCAATTTGATAATTTATCTTTTCAAGTATATCTATAAAAGATAAAACACTTATAATTATTAGTCCCATCCAATTTAGTTTAAATTTTATGAATTACCTAATTATACTTATATATTTTTTTATTTTGGAATCAGTGGCAGGTTCGATCGCCCGCGGTCTTCTTAATGGGCGGGAATTCACACCGCCAAACGTTTGAAGGTTTAATAATTTAAAGTTTACTGATGTATTATATACGATTTGTTTATTAATTATTTACTATTATTTTTAGCTGTTAATTTTAAATTTTTTTATCACTACATTTCTGTTTTTTTTAATGAATATAAATTAGAGTTGAATGGTACGTGTTACAGTTTTTTTTCGGTTTGAGGTTGGTAAAACTTTTCTTAAGCATAGTAAACGCTGAAATGGATTAGAAGCAAACAAATATTTATAAGGTATGAAATTAGTCTTTAGTACTCCAAGTAACTGATAATTATTGTATTTAAAAGTAATCGATTAGTTTGTAGTATTTTAAATATCAATTTTGGCCAGGTAAAACATTATTTTAGATTTTTATAGATATCATTTCTATAACTAGTTCTAAAGTTCGAATAAAGATGCCATCTTGTCTAAACCTCTTCTTACAGTCGTCTCTGATACCTTTTTTGTTAATATTTTTTATTTACGATTTATAAAGTCGTTGAAGATGTATATATCTGATAAAATTTTATTATAATTCTTAATTTTGTTGAAAATTTATTATATTCATTATTTATATGTTTATTAAATATTTTTAACATCAAAATTAGTCTTTTATTATGAAATGGGTTTTATTGGCATGATATATTATCCAATAATTCTGTATGATTGATCAACCATGAATTTAAGATAACGATTAAATATTCATAAAAAGCTGTATTCAACTAACATTTAATTTAATTTAAGAAATTTTAACACACAGGAATATCTTAGTTATAAATGGTTCTGTTTAAGGAAACCTATATCTCTGATGATATTTTGTTTGAGTCTGTTTACTGTTGACTTTGTTTACTGATAGATAAAAGGGAGGATTTACATAAAGATGTCTATATAGGATTATTGAAAGAGCATTGCTTTAGTCCTACAAGGATTGGTTTCTGTTATATATTGGATCCTTTCTAGAAACTGATTTCTATTAATAATTTGTGGGAAATAAACTGTTCGCCACCGTCTTTCTGTCTTAGTATGCGAAATCCACAAAATTGTATCAGTGCATTATGAAAACGAAAATTTAGGGTATTAAATTTTTTTTTTTGTTGCCTTATTGTTTCATGTGTGTACAGTCGTAAAATTTTGATAATGTTTTCACGATGGGAATAAATTTTTACTAACTCAAAAAATAATAGGTAACTAGGTGAAATTATTTTGAAGCCAGGGATTGTAAAATTTTCCAACGTCCTATTAAAAACTAGGAAGAATTGGATTTTCCATAAAACATAGTTTTTGAATTACTTCATAAGGTGGACTAAAGATTCTGTAAATAAAAAAAAAATAGAGAAAGAAAGAACACACTAAATTTATAACTAAAAAATTAATAAAATATTCCGTAAAACTATATTTTGAAACTGTCACATCTAGATGGCAGGTCGGTCTTGTCATCAATCACACGTATGTGAAATGTTGAAACTAGCAGAGTCCAAAAAAATTCAATACTTCACAAATGTTATTTCAACATGGAGGTGGGCGTATCTTCACTAAGGGTCGTTGCTAAAAAGATTTATTAGAGAGGAAATAAAAATGTTTTAAACAATTTTTACCAGATTTACAAACTGTAATGAATAATTGAATTTCCCCCCTTATATTATGGCTAACTCTTGGTTCGATAAGTTGGGTTACCCACTACCTGTTAGGATTATTGACAATATTTTTCTTATCTATTCAAACACAATATTGAATCTACGTATATTCGTTTTCATAAATGGTTTCATATTGATTTTAATTAGTGTAACTCTTTGAGTAAAATGTTTTACTCCGATTTTAGCAGTTTGAAGTATGTTCTTTCCACTTTTATGGATTTCCAAAATATTGATAACACCTCTCTAACCACTATTGTTCTGTAATATTATCCGATATATTAAAGTGGTTTCACTTTTTTTTTTTTTTTTTTTTTTTCCCCATCCCAACATGACTGCTTTACTTTTACCAAAGCTGTTTATAGTTGAAAATGTTGGCAATGAAAACCTATAAATATAAGCTAGTCGATGAAATTGATACTTCGTTCTAGTTTACTTAGGTTTATTGATATTGCAAATTTACAATATTTTATTTTCAAATGTCTAACTTGATGAAGTGAGATGATTCGTAAAAACAATATGTTTTCTTGATATCGTTTAAATTACGATAAATCATTTTAAATAGCTGTCCGTCTTTATCTTATTAAACCTTCACTTTTGAAACATTTCCAGTGTGTAGTTAGTTCAGAGAATTTATGTTCTGAGTATAAATCCGGTGCGGAAATGATAAAGAAAAATAATATTTCGTTTTTTTTTTAAAGATAACATTCCTTAAGACCTATTTCAGTGATTATATTGGTAATGATAAATATATCATTTTTATTGGTTTTGAGTTTATTCTTCATCAAGATACAAACCACTACCACAAATTATTTAAAATATTAAAAAAAAAAAACTTCATTCGAATAATCGTTCCGAAACAGAATATATTATTTCTTATAAAATTACAAAACTGAATCTATTGAAAGTAAGTTTTTCTGAATACTTTATTCTTTTTTCTATCAGGAATTTATACTCTTTATTTTACTCCTTTATTCTTTGTCTTCCGTACGTTTCGGCCTCGTATGCCCATTATAAAGTTCTATAAATAAACATATTTACTATCAACAGTTGTACAATTAACATACGGTTACAATCAACAAATTTTTCATTGCATTTTAATAAAGAAAAAAATTGTTTACACATTTATATACAAATAATTTAATATTTAACTATTTGTACATCCACTTTACTAATCTTTAACCACTAAAAAATCTAAAGCGTTTTGAGATTAAGCTAAATTTCCTAATTATTGTTCTTATTTTTTACTTACATCACTATTTTTTTTGGACATATGTCATCTTAATTCAAGCAATTTTTATTAGTGCTGTTTTCCAATATAGTTTGTATACATTTTTTTTTACAATTTGGAAGTTAAATTGTAGGGTTACAACTGATAATTTATATTTAATTTTCAATAAAATATAAAAATAAATAAACATTTTTTAATTGTAAAATACAATCTTTGATAGTAAATATTACAAATAAAAATTTTATTGAATTCTTTGGAATGAAACTTTTCTAGAACAAGGATTTATTTATTTTATTTTTTTAATTTAATTTGAACTGATTGTTTAAAACAATTTGTTTTTTTATATTATATTTGTTCCTGCTTTAAAATCACTACAATAGTTCATCATATATTCCTCACATATTTATTTTATTTCTTATTCTCTATTGGATCTACTGTAATTATTATTCGGTACCGAATAAGTTTATGCCATTCATGAACAGCTATGAGCAATGAATTGATCAGCTGAATGTACAAGGCAAACACAAGTTATCCTGGGACCTCAGTTACTCAAGAACCAAGTCGCCTGTTGATAGGATGTCGGTCAACCCCTGACCCCTCTGATTGATCTGTAATCGATAACGTTGTTGGCAAGTCAGCTTTTCAACACCTTATCTCGATAGATTATAATTTAATCAACAATTAAAAAAAAATTGTCGTTGTTTAACTTTTGTAAAATAGTATTATTGTTTAAAGACATCGAGTTGTGCAGTTTCGAATTTTTTTTTTGTGAGTTTCTCCATACACGATCATGTAACAACAAGATGGAAAACAAGACTATTTTAAAAATAATTTAGCTCTTATTGTCTTATAAAAAAAATAAAAATTATACTTATTACTATAATATGGGAAGCAAATTTTATAAAAATTAAAACAAAGATATATTTTGTCAAATAGTTTTATTACTTATACATTGACAATTTATTCTATTGCAATAAAAATATTTTAAATAAGATGATTTTAACATTAACCGGATCTCAATTATATCGCTGCTTTGCTTTAAGTGGCACATCTGGCCAAAAAAAAATTGATTTAATTTTTAATTCAACGTATTTCAAAGATAGTACCGTAGATTGGGATTACTTTCTCTTCCGAGGGCTCTTTCACGACTGTTCCGAAACAAGTCTGTGGGATCTGTTTTTTTTTTGTTTTTTTTCAGGTTTGCCTCTACTAAAGTTCAGCGTTATTAATTAAAAAAACTGCAGAGCTCTGTAACTTAGGTTATATTTATGACTCAATGTGAGTAGACTGCGACTGGTATCGGTTTCGAACCTTCGAGTTCTCTAAGCCTTATATAATTTATTATTATTGTTGTTTATTTTCATTAATGTTTCTGTTTTCATAGCACACAGAAATCCTTGCCTTATCTTATGTCTATCTTTAGAAACTTTTTACAAGGGTGTTTGTGTCAGTTTCAATTTAGTGCGTCTTTGAAATCCAATTACTTCTGGTTTCATTATAAAAAAATTTGTCTATTGTTTCTCAAGTTATGTTAAATAACAAACCTGCCAATATTTTGACAATTCATCCTGCATCTAGATAGAAAAAAGTAATTATCTAAACACAGACGAGATGTAAGATGTACATCTCACATAGGCAGCTTATGAAATATTAAAACAGTGGTTCCTAACCTTTTTTTGTGGCGGAACCCTTTTAGTAAAAGTAGGTAAATGGCGGAACCTCTAATCTATAATTTGATATAAATGGAGTGCCAAATGCCGTATTTTAAGCAAAAGCTAAGTAAGGTCAGGGTATCTGCATACCTCTACAAAATTGAATGGTAAGGATGGTAAGTGTGTTGAGCAGAATGACCCATTCCAAAATTATTTCATGGAACCCAGGCTATAGAACTCTGGTTGGGAACCACTGGATTAAACTGATGTAAGAAACCACATAAGTCAGTTGAAAATGTTCTTGGTTTATAAAATATTGATTGACATTATCATAATGAGGTGTTCATGGTTGACCGTAGATTAATAAGTGGAGATGTTCGGGGGTGCGATCAGCAAATAAACACAAATAATAAAAAAATATTTATTAGTGCCAAATTGCATGAATGAATATTTTTTTATTTAATTGTGTTTATTTTCTGACTGCGCCCCCCAGACCATCTCCTCCTCATATTGATATTATCCATTAAATTGTAGGATGCGTTCTGGTCTTGTTTACAGTGTCATAGAAAAATTACAAACCCCCCTCACACTCATCCCTCTAACGCTATCTGACACCACAGTAGGGGAAATGAACTAAACAAGTGCTAGTAAGCACCTGTACAATCGGCTTCATTATTTGCAGCTTTCGAAACCATTTGCATTCCTATTTTTGACGCGGCTGCGATGGCCGTAAGATAATTATTATATTGTTATAAATATTTGTAAATAAAAGGAGTGCGATGGAGTGAGCTGTATGTGCCCTAGTTCGACCGAAGGACATTGACCCCGGCACGTGTCTCCCCCTACCACCGCCGGTCCCCCACGTGATGGTTCCACCTAGCGAGCCTCGCTTCTATGACCTCTATCTCCTCTCTATAGTATTTTTTATATAAGGAAATTTTATATTAAACAGGCAAATAAATTCTAGAAGATGGATGAGGTGGTGCAGTCAAGGGAGGACCCAAATAAGAAAAATTTATTAGTGTCAACGTTTCGGTCAGAATTTCATGCCTTCATCAGGGCTTAGAATATAAAAAAAAAGTTAACAACTATTGTGAACAGAATAACAAAATATTATTCTGCTTTTTTTTTCATTCATTATTTTGGTTTTTTGTTCTTAACTTTGTAGAAGGTCTGAAATTCTGATCGATACATTAGCACTAGTAAAATATGTTTTACTTATTTGTATGCTTCACAAGCTGCACACCCAACCGTCTTCTAATATAAATCACGGTTAACAACTAGCGCATCAAAATAAATAAATAATTCCAGGTATCAAGCTATATCCTTGTTATTGTAAAAATTCGTGTGAATAATGTTTTAATAATATCTGGATATGTCAGATCTTAGAAATGAAAACAACAATAGATGAACAATTATCAGCAATGGATACAAAGAAAATCTGCTATCGATTTCATTAATTTTATATTTATTACAGATTCCTATCTTTTTTTCTTCTCATTTAGTTACAAGTTGAGAATCATAAGGCCGATTTTACTTATCATCTATCTCTTTGTTTTAGAAGTAATATTTTTTAAACCACTTATAGTCCAAACGTTTTGAAACTCAGCATCATTACAACTTATAAAGCATAAGGAGAACCGTTATTTATAATTTCAGCATCGTAGGCAATGTCGTTTTTTTTAGATACATCTATGCGTGACTATACATTCCGTCACTGAGTTGGTATGTTGTCTACAAGTTTTTGTTTTGTTTTTAAATTGTTATCAATAATAAACGATTTCTTACCTTATTGATGTAAATGAGAACTATTTTTATTATAAAATCTGAAATGGCTTGCTTCTAGATTTTTGTTTATAATGATTATTGAAATATTATTTATTTCTATTCTTGATTAAATTTATTAAAAGAAAATGTTATAATTTGTTATGCATTTTTACATTAAAGGTGAAAGAAATGAATCATTTTTAATTATCAATTATTTTTTGTTTTTTTTCTCTGTATTTTTCATTATAATGATGAAGTTACTAACTTATTTGTCTCGATTATTTCCCTCTTGAATATTTTCAATTATTTATTCACGATATTTTCAATTGTAAGATAAGGAACTGTGCATTTAAGAAATGTCATTTGAAATAAGTTCTGTTACGAATTTCAATTTGATATTCTTCTTTGAGGTTAACAGAATGTGATGGAATACAAGTTGGGAATAAAAATTCCTGCCGTGAAAGTAGTCTCCTCCCACCATCCCCCACTCCTCACACTAAAAATATTTATAAGTTATTATGTAAGTCACCCTTAAGAAATATTGAAACCTTAACTATTTAAGTAAAAATATTTTTGACTTTCCTATTGTAATTTTTATTGGCTCAGAATAAATATTTTAAGAAAAAGATTGCGTATCTAATGTATAAAAATCATTATTAGTTTGTTCGTATTTTATACTTTACCTTACTGTTAATCCGATTATAATAGAGCCTTTTGCGAATATTCAAGATATTCCCGGGAAGTATATACGACATTCCGATTAATTCGGTAAAAAAAAAAAAACCATTATCAAAGTTGAGCATTTTCGGTGCATAGCTCAGAAAGTATACGAGTTTTTCATGGTTATTATATGCCAATTTATTTTTCTCCCTCTGAAGAATAAGAAAAAATATCACTAAGTAAAAAAAAAAAAAAACAATGAGGCATGAAGTAG
This sequence comes from Halyomorpha halys, assembly GCF_000696795.3. Lineage (NCBI taxonomy): Eukaryota > Metazoa > Arthropoda > Insecta > Hemiptera > Pentatomidae > Halyomorpha > Halyomorpha halys. The sequence continues at coordinate 2,145,073 of NW_027109908.1, forward strand.
TGAATGTAGGTCGATGATTTTTTTTTTTTTAGAAAGAACATGTCTGACTTCTTTGGAATCAAAATTTTCGGAATCTTCGTTGAGTTCCTGAGAAGAACTGAAATTCAGGCTGAAACGTCGGCACAAGTAAATAAGTTTGATGTATAATCATGAGAGATTAGTTGACCGTGGATGACTTATACGAGGATAAGATGGTTTGGGGGTGCGATAAAATTAAAACACAAATAAGTTGAAGTAACTTATTTAATCGTGCCAACGTTTCGGCCAGAATTTCTAGCCTTCATCAGGGCAAAGAACAGAACAAAGTAACAACCAATGAATACAGAAAATATAAACAGAATGACATAAAGTAAATAATTGTACAGAATGGAATTAATAAAATAAAGTGATGAGAGAAGTGGAAAATAAAATGTATACATAGGTAATTGAATAAGTAGGTAAAGTACCATAATTAAGGAAATCGAATAAAAATGAAGTTTTATAATACAAAGAATATGAATATATTAGTTTATTAACCATTTAAAAATTAAAATTATGGAAAGAGAAATAAAATTGAGAGAATGTAAATATATGCAACAAATGAAATATGTAACCATAATATTAGATAAAGAGGCAAAATAGAAGCTAAGTTTAACAAAAGAAATGAATAGAGAAAAAAAAAATTGTTTTTGAAAATAACAATAATAATATATGGTGAACATAACTAATAACGTAGGTAAGGAAAATTGAGAAAAGAAGGGGGGGGGGTTTAAAATAAAGATAGAGGAAAAAAGAGAATTAAACGAAACTTGAAATCTTACTGCCAAGTGGCTTCGGCGCCGCAAACGGCCAGACTCCGAATTAAAAAATTCGTTAGAAAGATGACAAAGTGTTTTTTTTATTTATAATTCTTTTTTATTTTCAGTTTTCATTGGCTGTTATCTTGTTCTGTTCTTAGCCCTGAAGAAGGCTAGAAATTCTGGCCAAAACGTTGGCTCTATTAAATAAGTTACTTCAACTTATTTGTTTTTTATTTTGACCGCACACCCCCAACCATCTTCTCGTATAAGTTTGGTTTATTTGTGTATTTTTGCCCTACCATCTTCTTATATTAATCTGTGGTAAACTATTTAAACTTCATTATATTATTTATAAATGGGTGTCACCACTATTGGGCGGTAGAATCTTCAAGTAGTGCCAAATCCAGGTTCTAATAAGTGAGTACCTTGTGTTAATGTTGACCACAGCCTTGTATAACTGTTAATGAAAAAATAGATAACATTCTTCATGGGTTTTAGTGATATTTTTTTGTCTAGTAGTATTATATAAAATTCTTATTTAATCTCTAAAATCCTTTATATATAATTTATCAGTAACCTGCATATTATACCCTATCCTCTTATGTTTCTACGGTTGGTTTTAATTTTGTATTTTTTCTACCTACCTTTCTTTTTTGGAATTTTGATTTTTATAGTATTATGTAAAAAAAATGTATTATACTATACATTACACTATACTTATTCTATAATCCAGAGAGTTCGGTATTATTTTCTTTTCTATTGAACGGTTCCCTCAGATGATTCCCGATGAGTTACCTCCATAAGTTTCTGCTATACTTTGAATATTTATTTTTTCAGTATTTTTACAATAATGTCTCTAGTTATTTATTCAATTTTAAATACTCGTGGATATTAAAAATTTAATAGTTTGCTTCTTTGAAATATAGTTATTGTGGTTGAAGAGTATTCTGATGCTAAGGACGTTACGTAAGATCGCTAGAGCTCTGTAGATCGGCTACCTTGCTTGCTTTTTTTTTCTTTGTATTTATTTTAATTTTTTTTTTATTTCCGAATAATGGTGGAGCTGTGTTGGTGTATACCTTCTCCATCTTGTTGCCTAGCTGTTCCTTCAATTGGATATAAACCCATTCCATAGATAGCCACATAAACAAGAATGTCCTTGGGAAGACTGTCAGGACTAGAACTTTTGCGCATGCCTGATTACATCACATGCCCCCTTTTTCGGTCTACTATTATGGAAGAGACCTTTCGAAACCTTTTTTTTTTTTTTTTTTTTTTTTTTATGTCATTTATGTCCTTATTTTAGCTTGTAAATTTACTATTAAAAATGTTCATGCCTCATAAAAACTGTATAAATTACATTATGCCGTATTTTTTTATTTACAAGCACTGAGAAAATTGTATTCTGCGTTGCAAACCTTCTTAAAAAAAGAAGGTATTAAATTCCGAGTTGCGGTTGTTATCTCGTTTTTTTTATTTTTAGCTCTGATGAAGGTCTGAAATTTAAGCCGAAACGTCAGCAGAAATATATAAGTTTTACAATGATGAGAGATAGTTGACCGCGGATAAATTATATAAAGAGAAGATGGAGGGGGATGCGGTCAAAATATAACACAAATGAGTTTAAATAACTTTTTTAATAGTGCCAACGTTTCGGCTAGAATTCTAGCCTTCATCAGGGCTAAAAACAAAGAACAAGATAACAACCAATGAATAAAAAATATATATATATATAAACAGAATGACAGTAAATAATTGTACAGAATGAAATTAATAAGATTAAAGTAATGGACGAAATGGAAAATAAAATGTATATATAGGTAGTTGAATAGGTAAGTAAAAATAACATAATTAAGGAAATAAAATAGAAATTTTAAATTATATGATGCAAAGGAATATGAATATATTAGTTCATTAATAACTTTAAAATGAAAATTATGGAAAGAAACACTAAAATTGAGAGAAAGAAAATATATGTAACTTATGAAATATAATAGAATAAATATAATATTTATAAAATAAAACCATAATATTTGTTTCTTTATTCTAATATTATGGTTACATACTTCATAAGTTACATATATTCTCTTTCTCTCAATTTTATTTTTCTTTCTATAATTTTAATTTTTAAATGATTAATAAACTAATACATTCATATTCCTTTGCATTATATAACTTAAAATTTCTATTTTATTTCCTGAATTATGTTATTTTTACTTACCTATTCAATTACCTATATATATATTTTATTTTCCACTTCGTTCATCACTTTAATTTTATTAATTTCATTCTGTACAATTATCTACTCTTCGTCATTGTGTTTATATTTCATTTTTAATTTTTTTTTTATGTCCGAAACGATGGCACTATTTATAAATTATTTAACTTATTTGTGTTATATTTTGACCGCACCCCGCCTATCTCCTTCTTTATTATAATAGAACATTTCGAGCCTACCAATTCATATTCAACCTTCCACCATTCTACATAACTTTATTTGCTATTTCGTTTAATCTCAATTTTCCTTTATTTACACCGACATTTCCACCTAACCGTCATTTTTTGTAATGTTTTCCTTTTAAAATTAATATCTTTATATTTTTTCCTAGTAAGGTTGAACCAGGTATATTATTGTATTAAGCATGTTACAGGCGATTGAACAGAATTAATGAAGAATTGATATTAAATGGAAAATCAATTATTATCATAATTTGTAAATCATTAATTAAGTACCTCTCTTTTTACGAAATCAATGTAGGAATGAAATCTTCTATTCATTTTGCGAAGCTTATTATGAAATTAATTAATTTAGTGGACTCTAGACACTGAAGATGCTAAATAATAAATATTATTTTTTATTTCATTAATTTTTTTTATGATGGACGGGTTGTCTTGTGAACCTTTTTCCATCCCGCACCTCGTACTCTCCCTCTCCCCTCTATTGATTCATAATCCTCTGTACTTCGACTCCTACAGATTATTTTCTCGTCACAGGTGGCGCAGGATGTTGTAGGAAAAGGCCTGGCTAGAAAGCTTGGAGCTCTGAAAACTTGTGCACTTTCTCCGACTCCTTTCTCTCGCCAGCTCCCACCTCGCTGAAAATTGCCACTATTCTCTGATTCGGGGTTTTAAAGCGTTCAGAATAATTCCAATTTCTCCGAATAGAGTTTTGCTTTGCGGATGTTTTATACCCATAATTATTTTACTTGTTTTATTATAATTTGATGCTATCTCGATAATATATCGGCATATTATCTCTATTAGCTGAAAGTACTTATACATGTTATTACGTGATAAGGCCTGGTTGCGTGTTACCTTCTCACGAGACCATAAATTAAACACATTGTTAAATACAAATATGTTCGAACTAATCCTAGTTAAAAAAAAATGCAGACCGAGAAGTTAATGGTATGATAGTCAATCCGATCACAGACATCGTTCATCTTTTAAAAGTGGATATACTTATACTATTCTTCTGTGATTTTATAAAAAATATTTATATATCTATGAATACCTTCATAAAAGATGTTCGGGATGATATCATACTGACATACTATTTCCTTTTAATCATCTTAAAAGATTGATATAATAAAAAATTACTGGTAGACTTTGGCTGTTCCAAAATTTAATAAACAGTCGTTTTTGAATTTTTATTTTATTATAGAAATAAATCACCGTTCATTTATCTTGGGCACTGAGCTATGGAATTTAACCCAGCGATGAAATCTGGGATCAGTGAATTCCTCTACGGAAGCAGGTACATGATCTTTCAATTGTACCCGCTCCAGATTCCTGGTCTGGAATTCCAGGAAGCATTTATATTTGTCTGCCTATTTCCCAAAAAATGCATAGGAAATATTAGAGAGTTTATTATGGCAAATAACGGGCCGCCCGTAGCTCAGTGGTTAAAAGGCAGTTTTACCAATTTTATGTCTATAGGTGTTGGCGATTCGAATCCGGCCTGGGGCGTTGACTTTTTTTATTGAGTGACGGTCCCACTAAATGAAAAACTTTGATCCCCCCAACCATGGTTAGGCAGTATAGGTCTCCAATGGGAGTCTTGCAAAATTCATCTTTGACAAAGTTGGTTTAGGAAAATCTGAAACCTGTCAATAAGTTACATGTATTTAAAATAGTTCCATTTTTATTATAAGGGACCTGTTATATTAAAAGCGTTTACAATAGCGTTTTGAGGTTATTTGGCTATTTGGGTCTCACATTCTGTCCAGAAAAAAATGTCTAAAATGTAAAGAATGAATATGAAGTGATTAAAAATACATTTTTATTTCGGAACATAAGTCTGGAAGATTATTGATTGACCGTGTGTAGAGATGAAAGGAATATGGTCCGGGTGCGGTCAAAAAAACTCAAATAGTAGAAATATACTATTTTAATGAGCCAACGTTTCGCCCCACGTTGCAGGGCTTCTTCAGGGCTAAAAAAAGATACAAACACATAGTTACATAAGACAAACAAAAACATAAGTGTAAAATAACAGAGGTATAAAATGTAAAAAAGTAAGATAT
>NW_027109908.1:2150832-2152041 GCF_000696795.3 Halyomorpha halys
TATATCTTACTTTTTTACATATTATACCTCTGTTATTTTACACTTATGTTTTTGTTTGTCTTATGTAACTATGTGTTTGTATCTTTTTTTAGCCCTGAAGAAGCCCTGCAACGTGGGGCGAAACGTTGGCTCATTAAAATAGTATATTTCTACTATTTGAGTTTTTTTGACCGCACCCGGACCATATTCCTTTCGAACATAAGTCTGGTTAGAATAAGTACATTGTCCGGACTTAATGTAGATTTGTCAAGATAAATATTAACAAAATGATTATTGAATTATCTTACAGAAATACTAGTTTTCATCGGTATTGTTCTTTTCTGAGAAAAAATTATGAAACACGAAAAAGAAGTGCTGTTCAAAGGGAAGTGTCGGGGAGGATTGGCAGATAGGAATGGCTAAAGAATTCCAAAAAGTGACGAAGGAATCTCTGAAGAAAGCGGTTCAATCCTAGTGGCTTTTCCAATCCGTTGTAGTCTGCGGACCAGGGTAATAAACTAAAAATTGAAAAATAGTTGGGGATGGGGTTGATCCACGCCAACCCCATCCCCAACTTGGGAGTGGGCGAACTTACCGTGGGGAGAGGAAAGTTTGGAAGTATGGAAAATCTTCCTGATAAAGGGTTTATCCCCCCTCTCTCTCTCTCCCCTCGCATTTTGAAGCGCTTCCGTTATGGATTTACTAACCACTACATTAATTACAATCTAACCCGAATAATAAAAACAAAAAAATACACGATAATGATTTATTTGAATACTATCTGTTGGGAATAGTTCTATACAATACGATAGGTCGTAATCTTAAATTCGAAAAGTGGATTGAAGAACATGGGGAAAGATCGAAAGAAAATAAAGGAACTTTTTTGGGTTTCCAAGGACTTGGAAGTGAAAGATACCAATGATTATTACCGTTGGAAAGTTAGATGAAGGCGCTTGAACTCTTTGTTAGGTATGTGTCTCTTGTTGATCTTAGAGCGCCTGCAATATCAGTTAATTAATTTTAAAGTATTTATAAGGCTATAAATTGTATACTCCTTATATATTTCAAGCAGCTTAAGTCACTAGATATGTTTCAAATTTTTTGAATTAAGTTGGCAAATGAATCTAAAGTGTATGTTGCATGAGCGTAGGCAGGATTTCGTCATGGGGGTGCAGGCCTCAGCCCACTACACACACACACACGTACGTACATATGTACATACACATATAT
>NW_027109908.1:2154286-2155026 GCF_000696795.3 Halyomorpha halys
TATATATTCCTTTCTGAAACATTGAGTAAATAAAAGATATCAAATTCCGAATTCCAAAAAAATACCCACGCCATTCTATTTCTACTTCATAAGAATCAACCATTACTTTTTAAATTTTTAGTACCTATAATTACAATAAATTATTGAAAATGAAACGACTGAATTTAAGTCGTTAACAACAAGGTTTACCAATGGCTCGCACAATGAAATTTTTGGACTACACCATCTTTCCCTGTCATTATCTTCCTAATTATAGCATGTTTCCAGAAATTAACCATGTATGGGTCCCAAAAATCTAGGACCGCGGTTTTCCCCTGCATGCCTCTGCATACGCCAATGATATGTTTTTTCTTTTCTTAAGTCGGCCCAAGACTCCCGTTGGAGTCCTACACTGTAATGATACGTTGTGTACCATTACTAAAAACTATCTTAAGATTAAACTTCTGGGATATAACAGTCCCGGAATGGTTTAAGTATATTTGTCCCATGTGGTGCACATATGTCCATTACATTCCTCTGTTATCTAATCTTTACAATCCTAAATTTATTATTCTTATTTTTTTGGTTTATTTATCTATATATCGTATTTACCTGTTGTCAATTTTAATGATTTAAATAACAAAATATTTTACGTCCTTCTCTAGCAGTTCCTTTACTAATTTTAAGAAAATATACTGGAGTAACTCCAGTGCTAAAATTTCAATTTTATTACTCATTACAGTACTTGTTATTAATTATTA
>NW_027109908.1:2155076-2185626 GCF_000696795.3 Halyomorpha halys
ATATATTGGAATTTATATTAGTCCACCCGGACTATCTCTATACAATATATAATTTTTGTTTACTTTGTTCTATTTTGTTTTTAATACCAATTTCTACATATATTCTTATCGTTAATTAATTAATAGTAATAATATTATGGTTCCTTCACTACTTCATTGTCAGTTGAACATTGTATACCTGAGGCAATTCGCTCAACACGAGGATCTTATGATTTGCCTCGTTAGCTGTAAACATCGATATGAAAGCTACAATGTCGTTATTATTAGTCGGTGTGATATCACAAGTTGGTATCGAAATAGCAGTTACTGGCGTGCCTACGTGCCGGCTGTGGGGGGTGGTATGGTCGGTCTCTGCCTTTCACCCCGCCAGCCGAGGCTGTTACCATCAGCCTTTATTCATCTTGTGTAATATCAGTATTTACGTTTTTTTGTTCACATTCGTTCATATTACCATTATTACATTTATTATTTTCATAGAAAGGGCAGTATAAGTCATAAAATGGTCGGAATGAGTTAATATTCTTACAGGCTTCTTGTAAGAATATTAATTAAGTAATTCTTGTAGATCATTTTAAAATCTACATGATCATTCCACCAAATTATTTTTTCCATAGCAGATTAACAGAACTATTAGTACAGGAGCTGATAAGAAAAATAGACAATTATATCACTCCAATTTGTTATTACTTTAATGAAAACTGTATATAATTACTAGTCGAAATTGATGAGTCTGCCTAGTATAGGTAAGGGGAATAAAAAATGGATGTTTCAAACCGTTAAAAAAAATTAATTTTTTATTCGGAGCTCTCACTCTTTAAAACTACTACGAACAAAGCTAGTAAACCTAAGAGAACATCATTTAAAGTAGAGTCAATTTGCTAAAATATTAGCCCTAATAGAGCTATTTAAGTTCAATAGTATCCGAGATATGGCTTTTTAAAAAGCAAAATTTCACAAAAAAAAATCACTGAGAGATCAGTAGTAAGTGAATTCGTCAGGATCCACACATTTGTGTTTTACAAAGAGCCAAACTTGGCAGACGCCTGACGCCTTGGTTATTTTCTTCTATTTACATTATTTTATTTTATTTATATATGTTGTAGCCTAGAGATATTTACTAATTGTCTTTCACAAGTCGACAATTACCTTATTTGAATTGAACGCTAGTCTAGATTCTGTAACCAATTTCTTTTGCTTATTTCTTGTTTTCTATAGACACTTTAATAAGAAAATGTCGGTACAGGAATGTTATTGGTAATTTAGTTATAAAAATAAACCTTCTTGAATCCCAGTTTGCAGGTGTTCTGTGAGAAAATATTAAATTATCTGAGCAGAGTAGGAATCGGATGTCCTAATTTTATTACAATACACCGGAAAACACATTAAAGGTATGATTTCTTATTCTTTCCTGTTTGAATGACACTAATTTTAATTTTTAAATGTAATTGAACATTTCGGGCTACACCTACAACATTTCAGAGTAATCATGTTAAAAATAAAAGATCCATTGTATAATTAATTTCTAAACCCTTAAAAATAAAAATTAAACAATAAATAATATAATAAATAATAACAAAAATTATGAACTTACTAAATACGTTGAATATTGAAACTACGCTTTCGATTTAAATGTTTATGTGGATGTCATATTTTGTAAGTTAAATATTTATTTTGCTATTTAAACATTTTTAGGAAGGAATCACTGATAATAGTTTTGTGTTCCTTGGTTGATTCATAATTATATGATTTATTTTACAATTTATCACTAAAATAAAGGGTAAGAAGCTTAAATATTAGTAATTGTTGATACTCTCCCAAGAAGAGACTATTGTGAAAATGTAATTATTTCTTTTTATAATGTTATTAGCGTAATAAAAAATTTATTTTATTTATCAATTTTTTTTCTAGCAATAACTACCTAGTAAATAAAATGTTATCTACTCCTGGTATGCTATTGCATAAATATATCTGTATTATTCATTAATATATTTTTTATTGTTTACAAACTAAGATGCAAGATTTGGATGTTATTAGTACCATGGAATCACATTCTGTTTAATTTAAAAGTAGTTTAAGACAAAAGAAATCGGCTTATAAAAATTTCCATATATTAAAAAATTGCCCAGTAGCCTAGTTTGCCACCAATCTGCCAAACCTCGTGCTCGCGTGTGGTTTGGGTATTTCAATTGGCCCATTCAGATTTGCCTAAATTTGTGATCGATCTATTTTACTATCGATTTTTGGGCACAGAGCAAAGATAACTTGAACGCTAGTGGTTATTTCATTTAAAGTTAAAATTGCTCGAACATTTAAACAGTTAATAATAAAGTAGTTAAATTTTACATATTCTTAAAGGAGTTTAAGCCCACTCTAAATTTTTGTAGGATGAAAAGATTTTGAGTCAACTTGTGAAATAATGTAAAAATGTGATGTAATATTTTTTAAAATCAAAATTAGCTTATTGTGAGTGTGTATATCTTGGAAACTATGCCAGACCGCGAAAACTTTAATATAATAAATCTTGTACATTTTGTCAGCTTTATTTTTGTATAGCAAGAACTTGATGCTAGGGACATATAGGTTCCGCAATGTATGTGAAAAAGAACTTTTCCCTCCTCTTAACTAACTTAACTAGTCCCAGCTAAGCCCTTAAGTCAAAAATTGTGTTGTTTTTTTTTCCTTATAACCTTTCTTTGAATGGGCAAATGTCAGCCTCTCCAATACATACAGGCGTGTGAATACTGATGGTTTTTACCAATGATTTGTAGATTTTTTTCAATTAGACGGCAAGTGGCAAGAATAGATATCTTTCAATTGGTTTTAATTAAAAATGATGAGTTGATTGTTGTCCGTGAATTATACATTTGAGGATAAATAAGTAAAAACTTATTTATTAGTATCACTTATTTGTGTTCTTCACTAAATGCACCCCCAATTATCTTTTCATTGATTAAATTTGTTTCTTAATATTATTGCATAGCTTCCATCATATTATTCCTCTAAATATATTTATTTATGGTTACTCTCTCCTATCCACCCGATCTGAGAGGCAGTGCCCAGTTTGCCGCCAAGACTACAGTTATCAGGACGAGGAGATAGCGGGAGAGCCGTGGCCTTGGTGACGTCATGACCTTGCAGGTGCCCGCGACCTGTCAACCGCTGTGCCCTTTAGCTCTTGGGGCCTTTAAAGGCTTCCTTCCTTGCACTTTTAAAGGCTATTAAAGCCCTTTGTGAGCATGATTTAGTGCCCTGAAGCCTTCTCTGTCATATCTAGTTCGAGCTGTATACAAGAACAGTTTTCAATAATGACTAAGGAGACTTTAGTTTGTCTATTAGGTGTCATAGCGCGGCTCAAAAGGATTTATGGAAATCTAAAAATATTTTACGAACAGAATATTAATTATTTGAAAGTGATAATAAGACATATGTTTGTGTGTCTCTCTCACCACCCTAATCATTTCATTCAACACTCCTGTTAGTATTAATAGGGGTTATTTTTTCCATATACGTGGATTTGGTTTATATAAACAAATAAAAATAAATAAATTATTTTATTTAGTATTTATTTTAATACTATAAATTCAACGAACCCGAAAGGGACTCTCTTAAAATTTAAGAATGTCTTTAAAAATAATGTTTTGTTTCTCCTTTGACCGCAACCCTGACCATCTTCCTATACATCAATTTTTACGGCCAACTATATATACATATATATTTAAAAATAATAATTTACTTCTAAAGGGTTTGATCTATATTTTTATTGTTCAAGATGATATATTTCTTTAAAAATATTAATCCAGTAAGATGATATATACGTATAAATTGTCCCATAATTATCAGCATGTAATAACCAATCAAAAAACAAAATCCAATCAATTGAAAATTTTAAAAAATGGCATTATACGTAAATTATGTTTTATTTTCTTTCTAATGAATAAACGAAGGGATTTCAGTTGCTTTAAAGTTTCAAGGATAATTAGTATTAACAAAGTAGACATGGATCCAATTGAGTACACATTGAAATAACTGATGTGTTTCGGAAATTAGGAATAATTGTTTGAAATTAATAATTATTGATAATTTTTTTTTTCCTACGCCAAAGGAGGCATTTCTGCCAGGCTGCATTCGAACAGCCCAGTATAATTTAGCTTTGTTCGCGTAACTCCTGTCTGTAAGTCCATCGTTGCCGCACATGTAGACATGTTATCTCCGGTCATCTCACCATCTTCACACAGGATGCAATCTGAATACTCTAGCTATTGCTAATTTATAGCTTATGCTATAAAAAGTACTTCTAACAATTTCAACATCGCATTTTCGATTTGAGAAACACTGATCAGTAAGTGACATACACGAACATCCCACTTTTATTATAGATAGTAAATTGTTTATAAATTGAATAATAATTTTTCCCGCCTGTATTCCAAAAAAGTCCAGAAGATACTTTAAGATACTGTAATCGAGCAATATTCAAAAAGCGCCTGAAATTGAAAAACGGACATGGTAGCCTTACTTATCTGACTTTTCAAACAGACAATTATAGCGAGTAGGTTGGTCGATATACGACATGTCACAATCTCACAAGAACTGAGATCGTAGCACGAGAGAGGGGACATCCTGTGTTACTTTTCAAATATTTGCTTAAAACGGGAAGAGGAGACTTTAAAATAATTAAATTAAGCAATATTTTAAAGCACCTGAAATCGGAAAACAGGGTGTCTCATTCAGGTTTGGAATATATGTATTAAAAATTTTCATTATGTTTGTTCTTATTTTTATTAATGTATATATGTATTTACATACATGGCTTTAAATAAATATATATTTAAAGTATGGAGCTAGTGTTGTAACGGTCGGAATTGATATTCGATTCCCATACATAGCCTTGGATTGTTGCCCAGTGTTAGTTTTGTTGAACTGAATGACCAGCTATTTTTAGATGTAGAAAGTTGATTCCTCTTCTTATTATCCATAGAATTTAGGTTATGTGGTATGTGTATCTCCTTTTTTAAATATTAAAATAATGTTTAATAAATACCAGTAATTAAAATCATTTTGAATAAATAATTGAATTTTACATAGTTAATTGTCGATTTTCTCAGCTATTTTGTACCTCTTACATAAAATTTCCTCATTCTTAATTTTGTTCGAATGGTTTTTTTTCTCCATTAAATGAAGTTTTGTTTTTCTATCCGAATTTTTTAGGTTAATCCTTCTTTTTGATACATATTTATAAAGCTTATTTTTCTCCTCGTCCCGTAACAATGTTGCATTTACACCATTGCAATGCAAAGTGCAGTTTATGCTAGTTATTTATCTTGGAATAATTCATCTTTTGTTCAACAATTAAGATCCAATCATGACAAATAATTTATACAACTTTACATATTTTTGATACCACTAGTGGATCTAATGCAGCAATGTACCCAATACAGTAGTTTTCTCCACTTTCATCAAATATGTTTTGTGTTCTTGTACTCGGAAAATTAAAAATCGATTATTGAAATCCAGTCTAAATCCACGGATCATGGCTGTTTAGTGTTAATAGGCCTACTAGATCTTATATTTCTTTTCTTGAAACAGACCGTCCTTGTACCAAACCTCTAAGCTATTTAACATCCTGGAACATCACCCTGTGATTCCCGACTAATGTGCATGAAGTAGTGTATAATTAATATGGCATAATTACATCCGGTCGGTGTTAGTTTCCTCCAGTTGTCTGATAGACCTCACAAACCATGAAAAAAAAAAAGAGAGAAATAGTTGAGCTTCATTTTACATAAATATATCTATATATGTAGGTATATTTATTTAAATTGATATTAATATCAGACTATAGATTATAAAAAAATAAAAAATAAAAATTGTCTTTTTTATATATGTTGTTTCTGGTATTTATATTCTAGTATTATAAACATCCATAAAATTCCAGCCAACAGATTTAGACTTATTCTTTAATTTATTTTACGTTAATTTATCCTATTGTGTTGTTTTATAATTAGTTCCGTATTAACTTAGAACTTATTTAGTGTAGTGCTCTTAACGATAGTTATATATAATGTACAATATGTATTCTTGATAGATTTAAATCGCAGAGCTTCGTGTACATGAAGGTTTTTATTATAAACATTTCTTGTTCAATATATTATTAAAATATTCAGCTGTAAATTATGGCATTGATTTAACATCAGAAAAACAATAATCGTTTTCATATCCCAATAAATTGTTTGCAATTTATTTGTAAGAAATATAATTATCTAAATATAAATTTATTTTAATTACATAAATAAATTTAAATGGGTTTAGTAAGAAAGCGATTGTGAAACATGAGATTTCAGATGTTGTGTCTTGTGGCCAGGAGTCTTGACTATTTATATGTTTGGATTGGTCGCAATTCAGGAAAGTGTCTTGTATAGCCAAAATATCGTCCAGGAAGAGTTAATTTTGGATTTTTTTTTAAAGCAGAATATCCTTCGTTTGAAGTTAAAAAAAAAATATGAGGGGAGTAACTCAGAGTTAGAAAAAAAATTAAATATTTATTTAACTTTTTATACTTTTTAATATATTCCTGTTTTTATTGGGTGCATTAATTTATTTATTTGTTTTATTAGTTAAATTCAACCAACCTAAAAGTGTTTCACTTATAAATTTAAGAATGTTTTCAATTATTAAAGGTCGAAATACAATAAATTAAACTGAGAAAAAAATTTATTTTTTAATTATTTTTATCGTTTGAACTGACATCTTTCTTATTCCAGTAAGATGATCATATTGCTCATAATAATACTATTAAAAAATTCTTGATATTTGTTATTATCTAGCACAATATAGAATTGCTATTTTGCTAATCAGTAAATAAAATAATCATATAGGCCATTAATTTTTATTATTAACGAGGTATTATTTATAACGATTTAAAATAATTAAAGAGCTCTCTTTAAAAGCCTCTAGATAAAATTTATATGAAAAAAATTCTTACCTTTGATTAATTAAAAATATTTTCAGTTTAGGCTCATCAGAGTATTCAGTAAGGATTACTAGCACTTATTCATTGCTAACTTAATTATTAGAACAAGTTAAATTTTTTTTTTATGGCCACAACTTTTTTAGAGTTAGCCCTTCACTTGTACGTTTTCTAGAGATTACTACTCGTTTTCATGTTCTGTACATGTCGTTAGTTTTGAGTTTATTAAGCATCACAAAACACTTAGTTAAGTCACATTATAATAAAAAATTTTAAAAAACCATAAGGACTTTTGGGAGACAATAAAAGAGCTGTTGGTATAACATTTTATGTTACTAACATATAAATCTGAGAATAATTAAATTTTATGTGTATTTATTGCTATTTAGACTGTAAAACTCCAGTTTTAGTTTTCGAAAACTACCAAAATTTTAAGATTTTAATAAGGTGCTATCTAGAAAGGAGTGTTTAAATTATTTTTCCACGCAAAAATCCTATTCTTTTGTTTTTCCCGCGTCACATAACAAAAAATAGGCTAAAATGAAATAAATGTTGAATTAGATTTAAGCCCCAAGTTTGTTATGCGTATTAAAATAATTAATTATCTTAAATTTCAAAGAATTTTGAATCTTGAAATTGAAATGTAAAATGTGAAAAATGGGTGTTGATGACCTTTAGGTTTTTCGTCCTCAAACTTTAACGAACAACTACCGTAAAAAAAATCAATTCCTTTTTAATAATAACTGTAATCAACCTAGTATTAAATACATATTATATATACGTTTTCAAAATCATAATTATATGTAAGATAAGATCCAGTTACGTATTGCAAATAATAATCTTATAGTTTAGAAGATTTTTATATTGTATAATTGTATGTTACCAAATTATCTTTATTGTTAAATATCTATCATTTAGAACTCACAAATTAAATCACAATTCGGAACCAACACCCCAACTTCAGGTGTATTAACATTGTTATCTTCTTTTAACATCTACCTATTACGTAATATCTCTCCCTATGTAGTTAGAAAATTTATTTAAAAATTCACAATAAAAATATAGAAAGATTTTTTAAATATTTGTTGTTTGAGCCTTGTCAGCCTATTTCAATGGGGATAAAACCTACCTGTTTATTAGTTTTATATTGACATACCGCGTTTAATAAAAATCGTTTGAGCAGTTATGGATAATTCTAAAAAATTGTAAAATCTATTATATAAAGTAGCACTTAACAGTAATTCAATTTTAACGAAACGTTTGCTGTGAAGTTCCAGTTTCTTATGGCTTTTTAGTTATGGATTACATACACTAAGACAATTTTGTGAGAATTTGGATTCAGAGGTTCTGAAAGTGTGTATTTCTTTTAAAAGCTCAGAAAATTTTCTCGATCGCAATACTTCCCCTGACTTGTAATTCATGTAAACTTAGGTGAAAATAAAAAAACTCAAGGACTAGAATCCTTAGTACGAGGACAAGATGGTTTGGTTGGGTGCTGGGATCAAATTAAAACACAAATAAGTTGAAAGAACTTATTTAAACGTGCCAACGTTTCGGCCAGAATTTCTAGCCTTCATCAGGGCTAAGAACAGAGCAAGATAACAACCAATGAATACAGAAAATAATAAAAGCCTAGTAGCTGTAAGATTTCAAGCTAACAGGTTCGTTTTTTGTTTTATTCTCTTTTTTTCCTTTCTTTATTTAACCCCCTCCCCCCTCCTTTTCTATTCTTTTCTCAATTTTCCTTACTCACGTTATTAGTTATCTTCACCATATATTATTATTGTTGTTTTCAAAATATTTTTTTTCTATCTATTTCTTTTGTTAACTTTACTTATATTTTTCCTCTTTACCTATTATTATGGTTACATATTTCATATGTTACATATATTTTCTTTCTCTCAATTTTGTTTTTCTTTTCATAATTTTAATTTTTATATTATTGATAAACAAATATATTCATATTTCTTTGCATTATATAACTTCATTTTTATTTTATTTCCTTAATTATGTTAGTTTACCTATTTAGTCAATTACCTGTATATACATTTTATTTTCTACTTCTCTCATCACTTTATTTTATTAATTCCATTCTGTATAATTATTTACTTTGTCATTCTGTTTTCATTGGTTGTTATCTTGTTCTGTGCTTAGCCCTGATGAAGGCTAGAAATTCTGGCCGAAACGTTGGCACGATTAAATAAGTTACTTCAACTTATTTGTGTTTTAATTTTACCGCACCCCCAACCATCTTCTTCTCGTATAAGACATCCATAGTCAACTATCTCTCATGATTAGAATCCTTAGTAAATGCAGGCTATTTATTTGTTTCAGATGCGTAGTTGATACCTGTTTAAACTTCTATTACTTTCGTATAGTAGTGCAGTACTACATTGGCATTTTTTAATATAGGATACATAATATGACTATATTTTTTTCTGTATGACTCTCTCTCTTTCCTCTTAGGTATTTATGATATAATTATGATTATCAAACCACTGTTTGAATGCATTTTAATTTATTAAAATTCGTGTATTTCCAAGGTATAACAAAGGTGTTATGTAAGAGAGTCCTTTGAATGCGTATGGCCTCTTGTTGAGCTAGCAAAATTAGGGTCGAGGTCGGCGCCTCACTGCGCAGATACCATTGTCGATCAACAATCTTCTACCTATGTTTATACAAAATTACACTTATTTGTAATTATATAATCAGTGGGTTTTGTTATCTTATCTTATTTGGAAGTGATCTCCAGCTAGTAAACTCATTCAAATACGATTCCCGTCGTAGCAGTGCCGTATGTAATCTAGTAGGAGGGTTCTTCAAATTACTTTCTGAACAACTTTAGGTTATAAACAACACGCTAGTTAAAATCATTAATTTATTTAATATGTATAAAGAAAGAAACGTTAACAAGAAAAATTTAACATTTACAATAGATACTTTTTTTTTATTGTTGATTTGCATGAAAACATGAATTACTTCTTAAAAGTCTATTTCTTTAAGTATATAAGTTTCTATTTACATCAGTGATAAACTGCTAAATCTTTCTTGAATCAATCGACCCATGTGCTAAAGATTAAAGAGATTACGTTTTATATTTTTATATTAATTTATAAAAAGTTTTGTTACTTCTAAAAGCGCACACCGCTGTTATGAACACTAACGACTAAAGAAACAGTTGAAAAAATAGTCGAAATTGGTCACTGCTTGGTTTACTAGTATGCTATCGACCTAGGAGTTAGGATGGCCCATGGTTCATGTGGAGTGTATTCAATATAATTTGTTTTATTTAATTACAGCAGGTACCCTAGAAACCATAATCCAGATATTTGAACTGAAAGTCCCCCGCAAAATTACAGGATGTGGATCAGAGTCTTAACACATGGAGGAGAACAGTGATCTACTTGCAGATACTTGTCAGTCAATATTTCATGATATGAAGCCAAGGAGGTTATGATAGGCAATACATATGGCTCGAAGCAATCCATTAGGACGCTATACATCAATGAATACCAGTATAGTGGACAATGGTGAAAAAGAGTTGCATGCAGATACTAGAAGGCAGTAGCCCAAGACAGGCGAGGAGAAGATTGGTTCGGGCGACCGAAGATATCCTTGGTCTGTAGAGCCAACTAATTAAAAAAAAAAAAAACCTAAAGTGTTAAAGTGAACAAAGTGTCAATTTTATTCATAGTGAAATTCTTTTTTAATGAAGAACATAGGTAAATAAAAGTGTTGTGTATGTGCAAAACCAAAATCAAGAATCTGCTATTTTGGGTTTTATTTTATTTTAACAAGATTTTCTATTAAATAATAAATATAAATATAATATAAAATAAAAACCTAACTTTACATTTTACGTGACTGATTAAAAATAGAAAATTATCAATTAATTTATATCGAAATTACAAACAGTTTTTTTTTTTAAAACTGTATTAAAATATATACGCTAATTAAACGTGATGTGAGTTTTACTATGGCATGATACAGTCTTGTGGAGAATCTATCTAAAAATATAAATTCAATAACATTTATAGACTAGAAGATCTCGAAGCCATCTTCTTCTTATACGCCTAGCAGGGTTATCAGGATAATGAAGGAGACGCGAGGTTAGAAAAAAGTGGGTTTGGGTGGTTAGGGAGTTTATCATGGAAGGCTTGGTGTCTGCTTCTGGTCAAATCACCAATTTATGGAACATTGTAAAGTAAAGAGCCTAAAGGATTTTGGATTATATGGATCGGATACGAAAGGAATTCGATGGTTTAGTGGAACCCCAAAGCTCAACCGTAAGTCCAGATAGGCTTATTATAGTCATATATGAAAAATGACAAATGAAACAATTCCTAGCAGTATTATTCGTAAAACTGTATGGATCCAGTGTTATTATTTTGAATTTGGTTAATTAAACTTTTTTTTAAATTCCTTTAATTAATTCTGTAATAAATCTGAACCGCTGCAACTCATGAAAAGTCAGGGTGCACTACTTTGTAAGGAAGGTGATTTGATCAGAACTACGCTCGACCGCCAGATTTATACCTAGTTAAAGATTCCCACTTTATGGACACCGGAGGGCACACCTCTCCACAGGGTTGACTCATGGCCACTGTAACAGATTAATAATTATCTGTCATAGCCGTATTCGAACCACGATCCCTGGAGATAGAAGCTCGGTTTCTTACCACTAAGCCACGCCGCTCCCAATAAATAATAAAGATAGTATAAAATGTAGCATTAAGATAATTAATAATGAAAATGTATTATTTTTTCCTTAGGTTTTGTTATCGAATTTTAACGGCTGTTTTACTTAACATCAAATTACAACATTCTGTAGTATTGAAAGTATGTTCTTTGTTAATTATAATTATTAATTACTTTTATTATTATTTAATTATTAGTGTAAACTCTATCGATTTCAGTTAGTTTTGCTTCCTTGCGCAATATATCCTCCTATTACCTCTTATTCATTTTCATGTTGTTTTTAATTTCATCCTACAATTTAATGTTGAAATATTGGACTAAATTAAATTATTTAATAAAATATATAAAACTTTATGTATACTTGGGGATGGCGCAGCGGGTTGAGGCGAGACGAAGTGAAACGGCCCGTTGCCTGAATCAGCCTAACCCAGATTTCAGTGCCCCACTTTCCAGCCCTAGCCAAAATGCTCCTCTTTCTCTTAACACAACTCGAAGAAATTGTTAAATTATCAAGCTCGTTTTATTATTTCTAAAAATATATTTTAAATAAATAAGTACATTTCATCGTTCTGCAATAGTTTATATGGGTATATAAAACAACGGTTAAATTATTCGAGAGATCTAAGTTCTGTATTATTATGTCCTTGTTAAAGTAACCACGATTTTAAATTAAAAAGTTTTCTCATGTCCTAAGATGGACAAGTACATTTTATCTGAACTATTGAGTTAAAATTTTAATTTTAATTAAAATTTAAAAATAAATTAAAATTAAAATTTACATTACTTAAAAAATACCTCAAGTAATCTATTTCAAGCATTTTTGCTCATTTCTTTGAAGACGTTAGAGTTTTCATTCCATATACAAATCTCATGAACTCTTACGAGGTTTAGATACTGTAAAATTTTGATTTAAGGAAATTTCTGATTTTTAAGGATCTAAAGACGTTGCCACTAGGAACGTTTAATTTTTTTTTTAACTTCAACACCTCAAATTTTGCTTGCCACATACTAGAGGGAAATGACTAAATTGCAATTAACAATTTCTTTTCATGTTAAAAGGTCAGAATTCCATCTAATAATTTAAGAATATTTGCAACTTGGGTTGATGAATTGGTCTAAAATATATTATATATATTAGTTCAAAATTTTACTGATTTTATATTATCCTTATTTCATGTCCATTTTATTTATCTGTCTGCGTATATACATATTTTATTATTTTAATTTATTTATATATATTTTTAGTAATTTTTTTATTGATATATTTTAATTTTATTATATTTTAATGTAATCATTTATCAATTTTACTTATCGCCAAAGGTTGTGGCAGAATGTAATATTTATCAATAAATAAAATTAAAAGAATTAACAAAAAAATATATATATTTTTTTTTATTTAAAAAATATACAACTATTAGCATTGGAAAGTTGATAAAATAACGAAATTCTATTGAAGTAGAAAGTTAACAATCTGGTTAATATGTTAATCATTTTAATACTTTCTGAAAGCTAAAATTTTCATTTTTCATTTCTTCTCACATTGGATATTTTGTTTTAACCTTGACCCATAATTTACTAACATCTGGATCATTAAATATTATATTGAACAATGTCAATTTTTTTTTTTTAGAAACTTGATTTTTCTAGTAAAATTATAACACATATTAAGCGAAGGAATAAACTTTAAAAGCCAAGAAATTCGGACTTTGTATTTTCTATTATCTAATCTGAAAAACAAATATTTTTTAGGACGAACTATGTTTGAACACGGAAAAACAAATTTCCCCCCTTCTCTAGATATAATATTATTTTAAAAATATATCAGAAGAAATATACCTCAGATTTGACCCAAACGTCTCTTTACGCTGTCCGTGTTTAGAAACAGTACTTCCTAACCAAGTACTCAGCCTAAAACCCCTAATGGATTCGTTGTTGTATAAGTTTTTAGTTCGTTTTAAATGTTTTAGGGAAGAACATCGAAGTCATTAACGAACGGAAGGTTCAATGACGTCACTAACAAAGATGCCAAAAGACCTTTCTCGCCGAATCCATTCGACAAGATCAGCCTTTTTTCTCGGCCGGCGTCTGCTACTCATTTACTTTCTAACCATACGTCCTTCATTCAGCCTAACAACTTAACACACCTTATTTCAATCGTCGCGACGCAGTAACATAATATTTATCAATAACATACTACGCAGTGCTGAGTCTCTATTTCTCCATAACCTCACATTCTTCTCTAAAAATAATCTCTCTCTAAAAATAATTTCTAAAAATGGCATAAAATATAAAAATATACAGGTGGCCCTCGCCTTTCGCACAATTTGCTCGTTTTTAAAGATTCAAATGCTCTGCGAATGGAAATCCTCTGAGAGGGACATCCGTTCGCAGAGGATTACAATGTTCGGATCAAAATAACAAAACAGTTTCAGTCTTGCATTAGGGCGTGCGTTACCGTGTTGAGGTCTTTGCTTATTTATTTAAGTTTAAATATTTCGCCCTTATAATCTATCTTATTGATAAGATATTCTTTACATAATATTAAATTCACTGGATGGAATCCTCATACAAGACTAAAAAGACAAGATTCGTAGATTCCGACTATTGCAACATTTACTAGACACGGTCTAAATTGCCAATCCATTACAAAAGACTGATCTACATGACTATTATAAGGCCTATCTGGACATACGGAGTTGAGCTTTAGGGGTCCACTAAACCATCAAATTCCTCCAGAATCCAATCCTTACAGTCCAAAATCCTTCGTAAAATCCTTACTTTGTCACAAATCAAGTCATCCATCAGGACCTCAATATTCCATATGTTGCCGATTTGGCCAGAACCAGATACCGTTCCTTCCATAATAAACTTCTCAACCACCCAAATCCACTTGTTTCTAACCTGGCTTCTCCTTCATTACCTAATAATCCTCCTAGGCGTCTGAAAAGAAGATGGCCTCGAGATCTTCTCTAGAAATGTTTTTGGAGTTCTATCAATGGGTAGATTCTCCACATGTTTTTATCATGTCACTATGTCACCTACAGCAAATTTACTTGTTGTATATATGTGTAAATATCAATAAATAAATTATTAAAAAAAAAAAAAAAATTCACTGGAAAATTGTTCTATGCCTGAAAAGAATTATTTCCTTTCTATCCAAAATTATTGAAGATAGAGAATATTCTCTTAGTCAAATATTCAATGTAGATGAAACTGGTTGGTTTTGAAAAAAGAAATGCCTAATCGTACATTTTTATCGGAGGGAGAATCAGTTGCTCCTTGACATTACTTCGTGGTGGAAACTTTGCTGGAGATTTAAAATAGAAACCATTAGTAGTTTACCAAGCAGAAAATCTCAAAGCATTGAAAGGGAAAAATAAATTATTGCTTCCGATCATTTGTATATCAAATAAAAATACCTGGATTACTGCGTTAATATTTAAAAATTAAGTCACTAAGCATTTCGTTCCAACCGTCAAACAATATTGTAAAATTAATAATTTATATGAGGAATAGGTGGTTGGGGGTGCGGTCATAATATTAAAAAAATAAATTGAAAGAGCTTATTTAACAGTGCCAACGTTTCGGCCAGAATTTCTAGCCTTCATCAGGGCTGCTAGTAGGAAATCGGAAAGCTAAGTCATAATTTATGATTATTTATAAATTAATCATAATTTATAATTTAAAGCATTCATTATTAATCAAAGACATTGCCAAAAAAAAAAATGATTCGTATTCAATTAACTCCTGACTAATTTAAATAATAAAGGAAACACCCGAAAGCACTCTTTAACTTTATTGTGTACACATATTGATAGATAAATATTTTAAATCACAGTTTTTTGTGCATATTTTTTTACATCCCTCTAAATTCGAACATTCAATATTCGCAGACACTTTCAGAAACCAATTATGTGCTAACGTTGAGAGCATAATGTAGTTATATTGAACAAAAATATCGTTAATATTTTAAGATTGGGTCACTCAGGATTTCGTAATTCGTGGGTCACTCTCATAATTATGAAGTACAAAAATATAGTTATATACTTAATTATTTCTATATATACAGCTTGAATTCTAGCTATAGAAGTGCCTCTCGATGCCTCTGGGGATTTTCCAAATTGCTTGGCTGAAAAACATCATAATCGACACGACGTCCTGTGAATGTTTCTTTTACGTGAAGTGTAACAAGTAATAGGTCCACTCAGTAACAATAAGGATTTTTAATTATATAAATCTTTTTAACTATGGTAATTATTTTTCTAAAGAGCGTTACCCAGAGCCATCTGTAACCCGGGACCATAGTGCCTCTAACTCATGTGAGTCATTAAATTAGTTTATCACTGATCTTGGTAAAGAATTATGTATTTAAATAAATAGTTTTTGAAGAAGTAATTATGATTTTGCTAATCAATAATCAAGAAAAATACATCTTGTAAATGAATCCTTATATTTTAATAATTAAAGATTAGTTATAAGTTAGCTAATGTATTATTATAAAATATAAAACTAAATAAAAAAACTATTCCGTTATAGTGAAACCCAAGATCCCACGAGAGACCGTTATCCACCTTAATGACGAAATTATGTCAAAGGATTTTCCCGCCTCAGATTCGTCTAGTATTTCCTCAATTCAAGGAAAAGAAAATGTTTGGAATCCATTTAGGGGGGAAAAAAGACATTTAGAAAAGTGCTTTGGGTTACCTTAAATGTTTTACCACTCCGTGTAAAAGAAAAATTGTATTCTTAGAGTTTTTTTTTATTTCAAATCTTTCTAGCTGAAATGAAATAAAAGCTAAATAACCTGGAATATTAATGTCAAAAGAATAAATGCTCCTTCATTCTGTTCGTAAAATTGTACTCAATGCTTTTAATTTTTAAGAGCCTTATCTTGTATAAATAAAATTTAGCAACATTTTTACCTTCACTCTTCCTTATATCTAGTTTATTTTTTAAGATATTTTTCAAAGCAAACATTTGTAAACGTCCCCAAAAATAGTTCTTTACTCTTAAACTGGTATTTTCTTTACTAATTTTAGCACCAACTTTTAGGCAATTAATAGTTTTTTTTTTTTTATAAATTATAAAGATATTTTTTGTTTATTAAAAAAAATTGTTTTATGATTTATCATTGATCCATTTAAGGATACACGTTAAGTCGGAGTTGAAGCGTATTAGGGTCACATAGATACATGGGCATTTGTTGAGTGAGTTACCTAAAATCTTTGATAATTTGAAGTTAATTGATCAGGTTTAAATGTAAAACTTCGTATTTTTATTTATTTATACTAACATTTTAAATGTTGATACGAAAATATAAATCCCATTTTCCAAATTCAATTTTTTTAAATAACTTATATGCCAATATTAATTCAGTTATTTATTTTATTATTATTTTTTTTAGTATACTTTTATCTACCTAATCGCAAAGTTTCTTTAAAAATGTATACTAAAAATATTCATTCGTTTTTCGCGGCCCATCCCACCTTCTGCCGACCCCACTTTGAGCACCGCTGCTATAAAATGTAGATGACAAAATTTTTATTTCAAATTCAACAAATTTTATACCGAATTTTCCCCTTTTTGCTGTAATAATTAAGATACTAATTAGTATACGCTTGTGAAACAATTAAGATATGTTTCAGATTTCTCAAAAATATATAATACTTTTTTCATCCAAAAGGAATTTCCAGAGCAAGTTAAGTACAATATATATATTTTTCTGGAATTTTTTGAAATGCGTGCTTTTTTTTTACACAACACTATAAATATGTAAAACGTATTTGGTATATTAATAAAAACTTTTAATCTCATATTTTTTAAAAATTATTTTTCCAATCATATCGAATTCATCTTTTTCACATAAGATGCGTCCATATTCTCAACTGAATAGTCCATTGTTAATTGAAATAATTTACAAATTTTTGCTGAGTGAATTCACTTTTTTGTTATATTCTATTGTAATTTAACTTTAACTTAATACATCTTTTATAAATGGTTTTCTTAAGTATGCACGCATCTCTAGATTAGGCTTAAGATATGATTTTGTCTAATACCTTGATTTGAAGCCACGTATTTATTTTTTTATTTTATGGTAAAGTAAATTTGTGAAATTACTTTTCACAAATACAATTATCCATAAAGATCATAATATTCCATGTCTATTATCAAGCCCAAACCCACTAGTTTCTATCTTTGCTCCCTCTTCTGTTCCTGATTATCCTCCATGACCCCTAAAAAGAAGATGGCCTTGAGATCTAATGTAGAAATTTTATTTGAGTGCTACAAATGGATAGTTTCTTTACAAATCTTCCATGTCATTATATGTTATCATATCTATTTGTCGTATTTTTAACTTAAATACAGTTATAATTTTTCTTTTTAAATCTATAGCATTTATTTTTTCCAACTAATAGTTACTACCGACTATTGAGTATATTATCTTATGCATGTCATCTCATAATCACCTGCACCGTTGGAACATTAGTTTTTATTTTATATCCTTAAGTGCAGATCTGGTTGCCGTATAACTGTTATCCTTAATGACACCATTAGCATATCTTTCCTATGGTATCAAATATATATATGTTAAAAAAATAAATAAATAGAAAAAAAAATGGGCAGTACCGTTGGGATCTTGGATGCTGCGGTGGTCCTGGAGGCTGTATAGGTGGGTCGTCCGTTAGTGGGAAGGAATTCGGCGGGTGGGGAGGGGGTCACCGAACCCATCTCACACGCTCCTATCCTTATCCTTATAGATATCTATATCTATATCTGTATCTATTCATATCATTGTCCTTCTTAATAGGAATTTGTAATAGCTGTTGAATTTTTGTACAGTATCGACCAAACAAGGATAAATATCCGTAGTATACATAGGCCTGTTTCTTCAATGATAAATTTTATACTGTATCAAGAAATAACAAAAAGTTATCCATTATCTAAAAGACTTAAATCAATATGAGTGAAATATCAGCGTGATGTGATGTTGGAAAACCTTTATGAATATGTGGTTGAACTTTTTTTTTTTTACTAATGGAGTTTTTTTAACATGCCTAAAACCAGGGTCATCAACCTTCCACTCTTATGTCTTATGCCTGACTGAATAAACCGAAACTAGAAACTACAAACTTGTTTTGTGTTAATCGCCGCACTCTCCTACTTTCTATATGAAGAATAGGAGGGGGAAAAGTGATGTACCTTTTTTTTTTTTTTTTTCTTTTTTTCAAAATATAGTAATTGATAGGTAAAAATTGATGGCCTTCTCCTGCTAAAAATTGGTTCGAAAAATACCTCTATGTGGGAATAAAAGGCCTCTATAGTGCCTATGTGAAAAAGGGAAAGCATGCCATGTTCAAAAATTAATAGATCTGCAATTAAGACTCAAATTACAATTAATGATTGTTTGATAATTACGTCGTATAAAAGCAAGACTTATCAAGTGGTAAAACACAACGAATTTCGTTTTTCTCGTATCCAATTCATTCTTTACCTGTGGTCATTGTGAAAAGCTTCCATTTGAATTTTGTTTATTTTTTTAAATGCATAATTTAACCTAAATTGCCATTGTCTATAAACTTGCAAGTTTTAATGTCGATACATTTTTTTTTATTTGGAGTTTAACGTCCTTATGTTCCTTAGAGAAGGAAAGACAGGTTATCTTAAAAGTTACCAACCTTCATGTCCAAAAGAGTTATGAAGTTTAAAATAAAAAAAAAAAAGGATTTTTATTAAATCATTTATATAGATTAATGATTTATTATACTGATTGTTTGAAAGTGGTTTGTTTTATTACTAACACAAACTTTAATCGACCCACTTTTTCTCTCAACTATTTATTTTAAAACATCTCCAACGTTTCGGCCCTTAGGCCATTCTCAATGAGACAACTTATAAAATTTTGTTTTAAATTATTATTACATTATATCCTCACACAATACTAATATTTTTTAATACACCTTAAGCAATGATGCCATATTCCTTAAATTGTCTCTTTTGCAGGCTAATTTCCCATGTCATATCTTTAAAACCAAAATGAGTATTAAAATAATATCATAACAGTTTCAAGCACTATTTTTAAAATGATTATTCACTTACAAACTTTATAATTTCAATAAGAATTTAATAAAGAATATTAAAAAATGGCGTTAATTAAATTGTAAATAAATTAAGCTTAGTGATAAAGCGATAACAGAGTCCTAACCTGTTAAGGTTGGTTTTGTTGTTAATATTGTTAATGAGGTTAAAGAATGACAATTTTTTTGTGGAATAGTTTTTTTATTGAAATTATAAAGTTTGTAAGTGAATAATCATTAAAAATAGTGTTTGAAACTGTTATGATATTATTTTAATATTTATTTTGGTTTTAATGATATGACATGGGTAATTAGCCTGCAAAAGAGACAATATGAGGAATATGACATCAATGATTAAGTGAGGAAATAATGTAATAATATTATGAAAACATAATTTTATAGGTTGTCTCTTGTTGAGAATGGCCTAAGGGCTAAACCGTTAGAGGTGTTTTAAAATAAATAATTGAAAGAAAAAGTGGAACATTGGAAGTTTTTGATAGTAATGGTTTAATACAGTTATGAAAATGAGCCAAAGTTTTGGATATTTCCCTCAACACTCAAAAGAAATATTGTATTGTCGTCTTAGTTTTACTATTTTTTTAATGGTATCAATGGAGTTTGGTATATTAATTGCAAAAGGGATATATTCCATTTTTTCCTTAATGCTATGTTTAGAATGAAAAAATTAGTGTGAAATACTGACAGTTATTCTTCGTTTTTCTGCCAGTTACAAAACTGTCCTAACCAATATTCAATTAATCTCATTAAGTATTGAAACTTTCAATGAGAACTGACAAATGGTATATATGAAATAGTTAAATAAATTTACGAATTATTATTGTTTTGAAGAATGACAAATAGTTGTTAGGGTTGTAATAAAGAGGTTTCGTGGTCGTACTTCCACCGCCAGCGGCCTGGGTAATGAGTTTATGACGTGAGAAACGAACCACTGAAGTATATTTTATGGATCTGTTTCAGAATAATTCCCCTTTGGGGTGTGGACGATTTTTTTCTCAAAAATAATTTTACATCTGCACTAGACTAAAATATTTGCTTTCATAGGATTTTTTTTTGTCCTGAGGATAAAAAAAAAGTGTCGTTATTTCCTTCCTTTCTTCATAATTTTAATTCCTAAATTTAACAATTTTAATTCAATATATGATAAAACAGGAATAAGGGAAAATCTTATGAAACAATTAAACAGCAATATAACTAGACTGTTTAATTTTATGTCGCTTCCTTACTGGAATATTTAGAAATATGAATTTTTTTTTTTGTGACGTTTAATTACTTATTTTTCTGGAATCTCGGCTAATTAAATTTTAATGATCCTATTCAGCATCGTAAAAAGAATTTCAGTAATTGAATTTTGAATATACGCAGGTTTATTTATGTCAGTAATATTTTCAATTTAATTTCTTTGGATACAGTTTTTTATTTTTATCTTGCATTTCTTCTCAAAATATGTTCCCCCTTTCTATCAAAAACCAGTGATCGGAATTCGATGAAAATTGATGGAATCATTAATAAAACTGAATCTGGAATCATGAAAAATATGTTAAAGAATTAAGAAATGCGTGGAATAATGGTGATATAGAAATATCGGCCCTTATATTTTACAATATTATTTATTTACACTATTCATAATATTTATTTTATTTTATTATTATATTTATTATGTTATATATTTATTTTATCAGTTATTTATTTATACCACACCAGTTAAACAATTGTTTTCCCGCTAGTTTTCATTACTATATCCTCTTCCTCATTATTATAATTTTTTTTGTAGCAAAGATTGAATGAGAGTGTAGTATTACAGTATCTTAAGCAGTATAAGTAGTATTACTTAAGTATATAACTGGGTATATTATGCTCAGTTATATGCTTTATAGTTGTCATTTATATTACCTAGTTATATAAATATAGGTATCTTTTTATACCTAATTATATGCCAAAGTATCAATTTTTATCTAATAATTTTTTTTTTTTAACACATTCTCAACATTATGAAGAAAAACGCCAACGAATTGATAAAGAAATTATGCAACTAGTAAATATTTTTGACATATCTAATAGGAGTAGATATTGAATATTTTTTATTTTATAAAAGAGTATACTTTTGCACCTTTTCTTGACTATTTTATGTTTTATTTTTAATCACACAATTATTTAATTTTTAATGCTCTGGTCTCGTTTTGAAAAATTGAATTTCTTAAAATAGTTTAATTTCAGTATTAAAATAAATATAAGGCATTTACCAGACCTGGGTTAATGAATTTTTAAAAATTCTGTTTTCTATATCATTCACTTTACTACCACACTTACTTACCCAATATCTTTATTTAATTATCATTATGTTGATCTTTAATTTGTAGTACCTCATTTATATTACTTCGAGAACACCTGTATATATAAATAAATATATAATAAACTTTTGAATCGGAGCGATTTTGTGCTGATTTTTCAAAATGTCCACCATCGCTATAGGAAGGTTTAAAGACACCGATTTATCCAGGAAAAAAAATGTTTTGAACAAAATTAAGAAAGTTCAGAAAGTAGACTTTTTTTCACGATTATTATATACCAATCGATTCGTCCGATAATAATCCTTCCGAGGAATAATAAAAAATATTACTGATTCTACTAAGCTATATTTGCACAAAATTATAAAAACATAATATGGCTTGGGGTAAAGTAGGTCAACAATTTTTTACTTAGAAAAAAACAAATTTTTTTTTAGCTTGGTCTCAAACTGCTGAATACCATTTTTCAAGGAAATTAAAAATTAGAATTTTTCACTTTCATATATTTGAAGGATTTTTTATTTTTATTTTGGTGACTATTGTTATAACATATAATTTTTCATAACTCTTCATTTTATACGATTCCTACGTAATAAATATATCCCGAAATGTAGTAATAGCAGAGCAATGCCTGGCCAGCTAGTAATTAAATAAAAACTAATGATGCTCACATATTGCACGACAATAATAAATTTAAAATTATATTCAATTTACTATTGTGTGTACTATAATATAAGAAAACTTGAAGTTTTTTTATTAAAATAATGTATACAATGAAAATGTCTGGTAACAAGATATTTTTAGAGAAATTAAAAAAATAATATTTTGTGTAAAGAATGGATATTAGTACTTTAAAGTACAACCATCTGCAACCCCCTAGTTGCACCTTGAACAAAACTACCTTTTTAGGCTTGATCGGTTCATTCCCGAAAGAGGGCGGGTTCGATTATAATGTATTGAGAAATATCACTCGGCCTTCACACCGCTATCCCCTTTCAGCTCAGTTATATGCATTATAAAATATATTTTTGTTTAATAATTACCTCATTAAATATATATTCCTGGGGATATCTGTCACTGATGACCTCGGGATATGGAAACGCCAGAAATAATGAAAACGTCAAGAGATTCCCTTGGATTCAGGCCAGCAAATCAAGGAATAATCGAAAATAGTCAGCTAAAAATAATCGTAAATAATTGCTAATCAGAGGAAAGCCACTATACATAAATAGTTAGTAGGCCAGTTTGAAGAGTATATTTCTGTATCTACATCATCCATAATGATCCTATATTTTTTCATTCCTAAAAGAAATTATATTGATTCAGAAAAACAAATATTATATCTTCAACCCCAAAATTTATTAGTCGTTATTAGATGATAGAGTTATTTATTTTTATGTGTTATAAATATTTTCATATTTTAAAAAAATGGTTATTGATAGGTTTCGATGCAGTTGTAGCTGAGGAAGTTGGCAACCTCATTTATGGGACACTGGTTCGATTCCGGCCTTGGTGGGATGAATTTTATTTCCAGGCGGATGACCACGTTATAAAATCGATTTTTCATAATTCTTCGATTTTATGTTTTCGATTAAACTCTTAAAAAGATCTTACCCTCGTTAAAAAAGACTAAGAGGGTCTAAATGATGGATTTAAAAAAATCTTCCTTTGAAGTAACTTTAATTTTGTTTATTTGAAAAATATATACAGTTCTTATTGTTAGAAATAATAAACAATGAATAAATATAAAATATTAAAGAATTTTAATTATAACTAGAGGAGAAAAAAAAGTAGAAATATATGGAAAAAGTTCAATCGGGAAAAGTCGAAACGATTTCATTACTACTTAGTTATCTTTTTGTATCTTGGCATGAACAAAATTTTTCTTCGTTGTTCCCATCTCGGGGAACGCAGGAATATGAATTTTTATAGCAACTGAAAAATAAAAAAATGTTTGTTCATAATTCTCTGTACACAAAACTTGGAGATGTTTGTTGGTTGGTAAGTGAAAGTTCTGTGATGCGATATTAAAATAAATTTTAAATTACCGCGCGCGTGTATGTCTGTAAATGTTTTTTTGTTATACAATAATTTCTTTTTGTCAGAATAGAAAGTTGGACCATTTTATAAATATATCAACTTACTTTAAAATTTCTTTTTTTTTCACAATTACTGTTCTGAATTTGAAAAAAAATCATTGAATCATATTTTACTTAGTAAGAAAATAAAATAAAATATATAAAATAATTTTTTACTTTATTAAATTTTTCTTAAACCAATTAATTGCTTATTTTTGATTTCATCAAGTTTATTGATATTCGTATCGCAAAAATTATAAATTTTTGCATTAGATAATAGATTTATTTTTTAGTTTTTCACATCTACTAAAATATATAATAATCACACTGCTGTTATCCAATATCGTCTGGTATTATATAATTATAAGATATCATTGCATAATAGGGCAGCATTATCAAGGCTGAGAGCGTAGAGTCGTGTGTACTCCAGAACAAACCGGGTTTTGGCACTAAGGGGCCGCTTTCAAGAATAGAAGCTTAATTTTAAATCGTCAACAGCCAAATGAAAATATTTTAATAGTAAGCGCTGTCCTTCGTAGCAGACGGATTCTATTTTTTAATTGTTTTCTGATAAGATAATGAGAATTAAGATAAGTGTCGACGTCGGTAACCATTATGACACGGAGCGAGATAAGGGAACTTCATTATTTATTATGTATTTCATCCTTATTTTGAATATAACGGAATATTCTCGTCATGACATTTATTTATTTATTTTTAAATGCTTTGTTATATCAATATACTTTGTTAAATAACGGTTGAATGGAATTATTGAAAGTAGAGCATGATGCTGGAATTTTGAATGTTGATCTTGAGCTTGATGAAAACGTTTAAATTTATCATAGCATAGTTTTGTATGAATATCCCTCCAAATTAACTTTTAAATTTACCATGTCATAATAAATAAAACTGTAATGAATTTTACGATTAATTAGAAATTTCATTAAATCTGGCGTTTGGTCTTAACATTGTATGCTTTTCCAAAAACATTTTAAGGGAAGGTCTTTTGGCATCCTCACATTCTTTGCATAGATTTTTAAAAGAATTTTTCGAATTTTTTTAATTTTGACATTATGCTACATTAAGTAACTTCTGGGTTAAAATATTGCAATTAACAAAAATTTTAACGTTGTAAAAATTTTCATTTTTATTTATTTACCAAGTTTCTCAACCGATTGCCTCAGAAAATGAATATTAAATAATTAATATTTTTTTAAATTATTTTTTTTTTCCTCGCTATGATTTCTTTATTTATTTAAAATATATTATTTAAATAAATATAGCTGAATCCTGAATTTTGAGATTTACATATCTATATTTATTTAATAAAAATATTATATTTTAGTAATGTTTTTTGAGAGATGGAAGTTAACATCAATAATATGTAAATATGGACTTAATTAGTACTCATTTTTTACGATAGATTTTCAGAATTTTTTTTTATTAAACATGTAATTGATAATAATAATTTTTATACTACAAAGTGACGTGATTCAATTGTAATATCGTGAATGGATGACATAGAGTACCGGACTAGAAGGAATTCTGCCATGGTGTTCCGCTGAGAACACGATCGGAAGAAAAAGCGTACCTGAATGAAATCACGTAGACATGAACCTCCAGCTCCAAACCACCCAACGGGCTGGAATCCCCTGATTTCCTTGAGTAACTTCCGTATCTTTCTCTATTTTGTTTTTAATTTGGATAATTTTACTCATATCAACTGATATTCCTAATTATTTTATGTAAAGATAATAAGTTTTCGAGCTTTCTAAGAATTTAAATGTTAACTTTACATGGAGCCTTAAGTTTTCTTTTTTATGTAATTTGTTCTTACAGTCTATATAGTTTTATTATTCCTTAATATAAATAATACTCGTTTTTAGGGGCAGGTATATAAGGATTCCATTTCACTTATGAAATAAATTTCTAATTATTCAATGAAATGATAAAGAAGCATAATAAAATACGAAATGAAAATTTCATGTTTTATGTCGTTTATAAGATTATCAGACCCCAAACCGTGTTAAAGTCGAGTATATTAACAAATATATTTACCACACTAATGTCAGCTGAGTTACTCCACTTCAACACACACAGCACGTTTAACACACTTAGCGCAGGTTTTGTAAATACCACTTTCGCTTCAAAACATTTAGTTTTTCTATAATTACAAAAATGATTCCTCGGAAATTCGTAGGTAATGAAAATAATAAAAATATGACACATAACAATATACCATAAGGTAATAAAAGGGCCCATATTATTTCAAGCTTTTTTATAACCACTTATTATTCATTACTTTATTGGAACAGTTTTACATTAGCTAAACTTTCCATTTTTAAAACTTAATAATTTTTTTTTAATATTTTCAAAGTTCCATATTTTCGGTGATATTATGTTTTATGATAACAAATATTTATATTATATGACTTACAAACAACACTGAGAACTTTTAAGTAAGAAGTATGTATAATAAAGAAGTAAGGAATAATAATAAAAAAATTAATATACAGTAGACTTTCCCTTATCCGAAATTAAAACCAAGGAAGTTAAAAAAAAATGGGTCTATCGATAATAAGGTCATTTAACAAATCAATTTATCTACAACAATTTTGAATTGAAGATTAATTTAATGAAAAGGTTAATTATATCTGCCGATAAAGAAATTGTCAAAAAATATACTTTCAAAATTTAATACATAGCTTGGATTTTATTTTGGATAAGAAGAGTTAGTATTTAGGTCTCAGCACGCATGGTTTTGATAATACGGTTTTATAGAATGTATGTATATATTTACTGATTTTATATGATTTTACTACATACATATAATCAAATATTCAATTTTTATTTTTAAAAGGATGATTCGGATTATGGAATGGTCCGGATAAGTGAGAGTCCATTGTAATGTGAAATATTTTTGTTTTTTATTCACTTGAATTATTACCTAAAATTTTATTTTTTAACTTAGAAATCTTTAGGCGTCTTAGAATTCCTTAATATTATTTATATTTTAATTTTCGTTTAAAGGCGGCTAACCCTATAACAAAGGGCTTAAAGGCTTCATAATATAACATTACCTTGGTCTAATCTCCGTTTTAACGAAAACATTTTTGGATATCCCTACCCGTTTACTTTTAACAGAAGTGACTCAATTATACTTGAGCATGTAAACCACCTTAAGATATTTTACTGGTATTTCTGAAAAATTTAAATATATTATTTGTAATAAATAAAACATACAAAATTAGAGATAATTTACTGATAGTGAGAACTCTTTGTAAAACAAAACTAATGTATTTTAAATTAGATTTGCCATTAAAATTTATAGACTAACAATGCAATTAAAAAGAAATAATGAAAAAAGAATGTTAAAACATGCTTATGATTTATATTCCATAAAAAACTAAGTTTTTGATGGGTAGCTTTGGGTTCCAGTTGTGTGTATTTTAATTGTTGCATAATTCAGTTGGTAAACATTGGTATCGTTCGAAAATGTTTTCATTGCATAAATTCACTTGACAAATGTTTATCAAAATGCAAATATTCTTCCTGCAAGTATAGAGTTCACAGAGATACATCTTTCTGATTACAACGAATAGGTTTCATACAACCCGTTTAAAAAATTGTTTAAATATTTTTCAAAGTTATTTAAATTATTATTATTTTTAAATTATTATATTCCTTTATACTTTGTTTAATGATGAATTATATGTGAATTTGCGAAATTATTGCTTTTTAATTTGATTTTTGCTTGATTAATCTATTTATGATATACAATAGAAACTGTTGAATTAATTTGTAATTAATAAAATATATTAATTATTACAGTAATTAAAATAATACAGTTTTAAAACGAAATGATCCCATACTGCTGTTTATTAATGAAAGATGTGAAGTACAGTTCAAGGTTATGCTTTTAATGACGACAATGACGTGACTGCGTTAAACTTATTCAAATTTTATGTTAATTGATTTTATTTAGATTGTTTGTCTGATCTACTCTTAAAGTTCACGGCTGACTGATTCAGTCAATTAGATGTCAATTTGTGATATGTTATTTGCTTTTGTAATACCATATTTTTATCATTAGTGAACTTTAAAATTTATTAAAAATTTAAAATGATCGGTTTCTTAAGAGAGTTGGTGTGACAGTACAATGAGTTACTCAATTTGGCTGGAAAGGAAAATATAAATCGAATTTTGAGAAGAAAAAATAGATATTTTTATGCCCAATAAAAAAGTTCCTATCAACGTAATGTCCAAGTTAAACTGTTATAAACTAAAAACTAATTATAAAACCTGATACAAATCTTAATAATAAAGCAAAAAGATAGGTGCTTTTTAAATAAATTTATCCTTTGCGATTTCTATCGTTGCTTAGGTTTTTATTATTGCATATCATTTGTTTATAATGTCATTGTCATTCTTCGCTAGATGAGCAATTGTGTAAAAGGCAGAACGAACGGTAAGAACGAACATTTATTGATTAATGGATTTATTTAAAATATTTTTACAATATTATACAATCAATTTATAACTTATTGGATAGGTTTGATTGTGTTCAAATTTTATTTACTTTATTTTTTATTATTTAACTCAGTAATCCGCCTATTCTTATGTATGATGTGTATGTATAATTTTATTTTTATACATTTTAGTTTGTATTTAATTATTTTTGCTATTTTTATTATTATTTATTTACTTTTTATTTTTAGTTAATATGTATGTATGGTATAGATTGTGTACTTATATAGCTAATACCTATTGCTCTTGAGTGTGGCAAAATGTATCATTAAAATATAAGTTTAAGTAGATTATCAGACCAATTTGGACACATGGAATTGAGCTTTGGGGCTCTACCAAACCATTAAATTCATTCCGCATCCAATCCTTACAATCCTATGTAAAATCCTTAATGCTCCTTATTACGTTACAAATAAACTCATCCACAGAGACTTACTTACTTACAAAGAAATCCCATTCGTTGCAGATTTGGCCCATAACAGATATGCGTCTTTTCATTCCAAACTCCTTATTCATCCTAACCCATTAATTCTTAATCTCTCATCCTTAACAATCCCTGATGATCCTCCGAGGCGTCTGAAAAGAAGATGGCCACGGTACCTTCTAATTTTAATTAATGCTTGAAGTACCACCAACGGGTGGTTACTTCCCAAGATTTTCAAGTGTAAATGAAACAGTCCACAGATTTACTTATTGTGTTTATTATTTATAAAGTTGTAAATTACAGTAAACAAATAAATTTAAAAAAAAATGTAATAAAATAAAATAAATTATTGGTTATTTAGAAGTAGAGAAACTAGTTACGGTCTCTCTGATTTTGAATTTTCTTGTTTGGCGACTGTATTTTTTAAATAATTCACTTGATCTTCATCCTATGTTGACAGACCTAATCAGCGCTCCTAATTCACACTATCTGTAACTAATAAAATATCGTTCGTCCGCTAGTTAATCAAAAACTCTACTAATCGAATTAAGAAAAACATTATTAATTCCAAATTTATAAATTTACAATGATCATTTCTAGGTTTGTCAAATAATCCATGGTTGGTCTGTGAGAATCCGACGCGGTCTCATGGATCCACGAGAACTTTTGTCTAATAATTAATCTACCTCAATACAAGTAATTAATCTATTCATAAGAATATACCTGTTTCTTATATATATATCGCATGTAATTAATGCATAAATGACGAAATATATTTTGTTGCATTGCTAAGTCCTGACACCTGACCCCATTCTAAAGGAAAATCTAGGCCAGAGGCACCTTGGCAACGCCGGCTGCTATCTCTCCCGGCTCCCTATCCGCTGTATCGATTTCACTCTCTATATCAGAATCGATTCTGGGATATCCTCTTTAACCAATACTTTTTTTCTTTTCGTAATCATTCGTCAGAGATTTATTTTGTCGAGGTAAACCAAAAGTTACCTCTTATATTTTCTATGAATACCATATTTCAAAAAAGAGATATTGATGACTCTTAAACTTTAAGAAATTTTTTGTTTTATTAAAATCTTCTAATTAATAATGCTAATATTTAAATATTCGTTTGTATCGATCTATATCCTTTTTAAGTCACATTATGTAGTATAATTTATAGATATCGCTGTTTTATAGACATCCTTGGATAGTGGTGGTGCATCTGAATAAACTATATATATCTTTTATTATTTATTTGGCGTATTATAAAGATCCTATTGCAGACTGTTGTTAATTTTTTGACCAACGATACAGTAGATAAAGAGACCCCGGTCTTCGATGGTATTTGGAACACGTCCATTTCAATTATTTTTCATTTATTGATGAATGTTACAATCTGCCACAGCCTTAGGCAATGCGTAATAATGATAAATGATCACATCCATACCAAAATTTATAAAAGTAATATCATATAATATATATTT
>NW_027109908.1:2185731-2266354 GCF_000696795.3 Halyomorpha halys
AAGAAATAAAGATACAATAAAATGAGTAAAATTCTGTACTAATATAGTTATAAAAAAAAAAAATTATAAGCTCTAATCACATTTACACAAATTTAAAAAATAATTATAATAATAATAAAAGTGAGCAGTATAGTTCAGTCATTGTGTTTTGGAGTTTCTCCATTTCAATCTTGCACTGTGTTATTGAAAAACCTTTTGTGAGTTTGCGGTTATTATTTAGTGATTAGTTGTGTACTAAACTTGGTTACAAAATAATTTTAGTGATATTTTTGTTTATTAATCATTATGTTTGTTCTGAATATTTTTGATGTTTAATAATTAGTTATGACAATTTTTTCTTCATCATCGTCTATTAGACGTTACCAATATTTAGTTATTTTATTATTGAGTCTCGATACTATTAAATATGTACATCATTAACAGTCAAGATAAAAAATAAATGTAATATCAGGCATTCCCAATACCCTGTTTCATGTTTGACTTAAACGGATTGAAGTTTAACCGCCACCCTGCTCCGATGATATACGATACAATCCTAAAATATCACTGTCACTATAAAAGAATATTTTTGAAAATATCATAAAATCAATGTGTTGCTACATTAATTACTGGTATGAAGGAGCCAGAACTCAGTGATACAATCTTAGGACCTAATATTGCCTCGTTTGATGTGACTATGGGATCCCATAGTGAACCTCTATTCAGCCATCACTACATGATGTCTACAGTTTTTTATGTTGCCATGCCTTGTCTGTTGGTTATTATTTCCTAGTAATAAGTTGTTAAAATGTCTTAAGACTGAATGATTGTGGTTTATGACTATCGGTATATCTTAGGGTTCTGTAAAATTTCCTCACAGCTTGAATCTCGTCTGATTAATTGAAATCGAATTTCGTCATGCGATTTTAGATTAGAATTTTGTAATTTGCGTTTTTAATACTGGCTGGTCCTTAAATTTACTATGCGTAAATCCATATATGTTTTAACAAATAGTTCTCTATGTTCTAGTTTCTATCTGACTAGCTTATTTGTATTTATATTTGAGTGAATAGAAGCCTCTCTGATGTAAAGATTTCCTTTCCCCTGACTTGTGAGACCTATCTCACTCTTTTAACTTTCTCATGGAGGAAGATTACCTTTTTACGTTTTCTACTATTAAGAATTATTACCGGTTCACATTAGACGGACAAGATCCATCTCGGTTGGACGCCCTGTGCTGTGCAAGTCATGGTCACGGCTCATCCTTTACCTTGATCTGGACAACAATGGCCGTCCAAAAGGTGCAATCAATTATCATTAAATTTTCGCATCCATTATCGTTGCCAAAAATATGCCATGGCATTGAACCCATAGCCAACCACGACATTGGTAAATCGAACTAAACCAGATCATTTATCGTTTAATTATTGTCCTATTATTAATTTTAAGATTTCCAGTACTAAGGATAACTATAATTAATCTAAATAAAATAAAAATAAGTACTTTAACGTGTCGCAGTACGTCACCTTTATTTTAATTAAATTTTTCAAGAATTTAGTTTAGTCCTAAATACAGTAAAAATATTTTTTCCCTGGAAATAAAGTAAAGATGTATTTTAATAAGAAGTGATCATTGGAATACCAATATTGTAGATTAGAAAAATATTGGTTTATGTTTAATTCATCCCGTCTATCGGGGAAAAAAATTTCTTGAGGCTGTATTATAATCAACATTAATCCTTGGAAATAACGTTGCCTATTGTTTCAAATCATCCAAAACTGTCATTAATTTATTTATTTCAACATTAAAATTATTGTTTTATTTATTATTTCTTGTTCTTGGCATTCAATTTTTTTATATATTTAATCATCGTTGAAAACTGGGATATCTGTTAGATTCGTGTTAATTATGGAATTAGTAAATGAGATGTTACTTTAGTCTTATAGACATATTCAGATTTTTATTGAAATTGTTGATTTTTGGCATCTATTTGACAAGTTTTGGAATAAATTAAATAATTTTCCGGTGTAGAATTTAGATTTATCAACAGAAAAATATAATAAAAGAAGTTAAGATATTAAAATTTTGATTAAATTTTCCTCATTTATTAATTAAGGTATAGATTGTAAGACAGGAGAGCCCATATCGACTACATACTCAACAGGTGTGTCCCCATGACCTAGTTTAGGTTCCAATATGCAACAGGGTACAAATAGGATTAATTGAAACTAACATACACTTGTACTGCGTAATACCAACAATAAATACAATTCAAATAAATTT
The DNA here is from genome assembly GCF_000696795.3 of Halyomorpha halys. Lineage (NCBI taxonomy): Eukaryota > Metazoa > Arthropoda > Insecta > Hemiptera > Pentatomidae > Halyomorpha > Halyomorpha halys. The sequence continues at coordinate 2,187,994 of NW_027109908.1, forward strand.
ACATTTTATTTCGGGTTTATTTTGTATAAATAATAAAAAAATCTTTTTTTGTCCCTACTTATTAAACTACATCTAATTTGTTTAAAAAAAAAAGAAAAATGTCTCTTGGCGATAGAAGTTGCCAGGTACATTCACTAAATAGCTGTCAGCAGGAATGCTAAAATCTTCAATATTCAGTGTATATTATTATGAAGGTTGTAATTCATTCTACAGAAAAGTTAAAGTTATATTCAACAGCTGAAATGTAATAAAAATAAAATTTAAAAAAAATAAAACTTTTTATTAGTTCTAGGGCCATGTTTTAAATAGCGGCAAGAAAACTGTTACGTTGTATAAACATTAAAAAACGTTTTCCGAGCACATGGGCCAATTTCGTTCCACACTATTTTTTTTTTTTTTTCTGGATATTTCTATTACGTTAATACCTTTATTTCAAGGTTAATTTCTGTTTATTAAGAATAAAATCTACGCGACGAGTCTTAATATCAGAAAATACATTATACATGGAACCAAGTATGTACCAATCCGTAAAATCTGAAAATTTTATCAAAATCGGACTAGCGGTTCCATCGATTATGCTCGAATACAAATTTATCTGTTGATAGACAGACTTGGAACCAGATGTTAAGTGCAAGTTAAAATTTTCAACTCTGAGAATTTTTATTTTCTATTTCTTCATTAATACCTCTACCTTCATTAGTAAAAAGGCAGAACATTCCGAATCTATTAAAAAAAAATTCTCTTATGTAAATGTTTTCACTTTCATTTAACTATATAGGGAAATGTTTATTAAGGGAAAGTATTGTGACCTGAAAAATTCTGAATTCGATTTTTCGACGGGAATTGACGTTTTGAGGTCTAATAAACAGCAACTTTTTCGCTACAAATTACCTACCGGAATTGCCACCATATAGAAACGATTTTTCATATTATTTTTTCAATTTCCTTCAAAACGACTCTTAACGATTTTAATTAAACTGCAATGTGCAATCTAGTGGTTTTTAATATCAGATAGGTTTTATCCTCATTGAAATGGACAAACCTAATTTTCAAAAAATCACTCTATAAAATACGTTTAGGTTTGTTTATATAAACAAAATAAGCAGTTCCTATTGTTAACAATAAGATACAATTTACAAATACAAAATATTGAAGATTTTTATAAATAACTAAAGGAATAATTGATAAATCCGATTCGAACGGGAAGTGCCGAGACCGTACAATCTTTCCCAAACACATGTATAGGGTCTTTTTTTAAGCCCGATAGAACTTGAAATTGTAAAAAATAACACAAAAAATTAAATTGTAATCAAAATTTTTTTTTTATTCGAAAGATCAATACGTGACATTAACATTTGAAAATGATTTCGGGCATATGGGCACCGCGGCTGTTCTTGACGAAGCGCATTCTGTAAAATTGTGTTCAGCGATGAGGCGCATTTTTGGCTTAACGGGTTTGTTAATAAGCAAAATTGCCGCATATGGTCGTGCGATTTTACACCTCTCGATTATTTCCTGTGGGGCTACGTGAAGTCACTGGTTTATGCTGATAAACCAGCAACAATTGACGCCTTGGAGGCCAGCATTGTTCGTGTTATTCGTGACATACGGCCAGCAGTGCTCGAAAAAGTGGCCCAAAATTGGACGTCCAGAATGCGCTTCGTCAAGAACAGCCGCGGTGCCCATATGCCCGAAATCATTTTCAAATGTTAATGTCACGTATTGATGATTACAATTTAATTTTTTGTGTTATTTTTTACAATTTCAAGTTCTATCGGGCTTAAAAAAACACCCTATATGTTAATTATTTATGTTTTATTAATTTTGAGTTTTGTGTGAAATTTGTATTCGTTATTTCAATACATATTAAGAGCCGTAATTAGGTATTTTTGTATTATAGCAACAGAAAAATAAAAATTTTTTTTTTTTTAAAATCACGAAAAATATCGATAGCTTGAATACTCTAAACCTAGGGACGTAAGTAGATTAGTAAGTGATGTGCACAACAAACCAGAGTTTTTAAGTTATATTTAAAATGACTTACAAGTTTTCATTTATTGCAGAATATTTTTATGACTTTCAAAATTCTATAAAAATATGATTTATATTTTTTAAATTGAATTTTAAATAGAAATCATATTTTTTGTCTAATGTAAAAAATAACATTTTGATACCGATGCCGATAATATTAATTACGTCAGGTCAATTTTTGTCGTTGCCAATTTAAAAAGTATATTTAAGTTTCATTCTGTATACATAAGATCGGATTGATATATTTCGTTGAATATATTTCCATAAATAAACTTCCTGTTGAAGGACATAGCCCACCCCGAGCTGTTTATGGAATTTCAATCAACGAATGATGTCCTTATGAAATATATTATTAATATCTGTTTAAACTTCATTATCTCTTGTATTGTATGTCTACATTGTTTTGATTTTTAAATGAAGAAATCGTTAGTCATTAATTTATTGTAATATATATCCTAAATTAATAGAATATTTATGAAAAAAATCGTGAAAGATAGTTGACCGAGGATGGCTTATACGAGGAGAAGATGGAGGGGGAGGGGGATACGGTCAAAATATAACACAAATAAGTTGAAGTAACTTATTTAATCGTGCCAACGTTTCGGCCAGAATTTCTAGCCTTCATCAGGGCTAAGAACAGAACATGATAACAACCAATGAATACAGAAAATATAAACAGAATGACATAAAGTAAATAATGGTACAGAATGGAATTAATGAAATTAAATTCCATTTTAATTAAAATAAAATTAATTCCATAAAGTTACTTCAACTTATTTGTGTTATATTTATGAACATAATATATTACTTTTATGTAGGAATCACTGATTTTTTTACATATAGCTGTATTTGGTTTAGCATCTATTAATACGCTATAAAACGCATTATAAATTACAATGTTCATGAAAATTATAAATTGTAATTATATATATTTTAGTGCTTCTTTTATTTTTCATGTAAATAAAAAAGGGACCTTGATAAAAATATCCTAAAAGAAGTTCCTTTATTTTTTACTCGTCTATTAGTGTTAATAGCGATTAATTTCATTTATAATATTTATTAAAAAATGTTTTCAATCCGAACCCTGGTTATAAATTGATGACTGAATTCTGAAATTGATGGTATCAATAATTCTTTTAAATAGAAAGGATTGATTAATGGATCAATAGGTCAGATTCTTCTATTTTCTTTATACGTATAGTTTATATAGTTTTTTTTTATAGTTTATGTATAATTTACGTTTAATATCAGGTATATTTTTAAGATGTTTATTTCATATTAATTTTTCTTTGTTTTACTGTTAATTGCTTCAATGTCTAAATGTTGATATAATTCAAAAATTTTTATTGCCGAAATATAGAGTTTTTTTTATCTAGTGAAGGTTATGTTAAAGTGACCATCGGCTAAGAAGCTTTATTGCAATTAAACTATGTGAACTAATATTTAAATAAATTTGTCTCTCCAAAAACTTACGACTTATTTTTTAAAGTTGAAATATGTAATTCCTACCCGTTTTTTTAATAAGAATAATAGTTTAACAAACGCCTCTATCAGGTTATCACATGTTTTCGAGACGTGCAGTAGATAAAAGCAAACATCCATTTCTTAATATAGGTCATGGTCATTTGATTTTTTTAATTCGAACTGTACGTAAATTTTTCTGTTACCTCATTTATCTTTTTAATGCACGTCTACAAATATACCAACCTTAAAGTTTCCGCATGCGCAAGTGTTTGTATTAGCTTGTTTCGGCTTGTCTCAATTTCTTGCCGATCCACTTTAGTGTCAGACTTAAGAATACAAGGGAGCTTAGGAAAAGGTTAGTAATGCAGTCTGACATTTGTGCTTAGTATTGTTTTAGAACTGCCAACACATAGAAATTTGTGCTCGCCTTGTTTAAAAAAAAAAAAAAAAAGATTTTTTCCTTACTTCGGAGTCAGCAATCAAGATTGTATATAAACCGTTATCAATGGGTTATGAATAAATTCTTTAAAATATTGTCAGCTATCTTAGCTTTAATGGTGTATTATTTTTTTATTTAAGATTAAAACAAATTTTTATTTATAAAAACATTATATACTTGAGTAGTTGAAATAACGAATATCTGATTTAAATATTCAACGAATTTTGAGTTTGAAGGTTATTACATATATATAGAAATATATAAATATTGGACTATTAAAAAAATATAAACAATTAGTTTAGTTTATATATGTATGTTATTTTTATGATTTATTTATGACCATCAGTTTTTGTTATTATAAAATAAGATAATTTAAACCTTTATATTTCGGGTTCTAATTAATTTATTGTCCGTTTCTGTAATTTAGAAATTTTGAGTTTGAAGGTTTTAAGGTTTTTTTCGTACCCTTCACTAAAATAAATTAGTACATAATATAATTATATAGCATGAAATGTATTATATATGCTTAATAAGGCATTATAAGGTGTTGATATCAGTCCAGTTAAAGTGGTTTAGTCTAGCCACAGCCAAACGCCATGGAATTGATGTAACGTGAATGGACCGTTTCCTAAATCCTTCGGAATTAAAAACTACATATATCTACTAAAAACAGGCTTAGTTCCATGAGAATATTTTTAGTAATTAGTTAGTTGTTTATTTAAAACTAAAACTCCCATATATGAGTTTGAATGATGAAAAACGGCTTAATTTTTTAGTACCACCATCGGGTGGTTCCTTCCCAAGATTTTCAAGTGTATATGAAACATACAACATACTTACCTATTGTGTTATTTTGTACAGTTGTAAATTACATTAAATAAATATTAAAAAAAATTTAAATCGAATTATTTAAGTATAATAATTTATAACTTTTTTAATATAATTAAGAGTATAAATGCATATGTTCAATATATTAATAATTAATTTGTATCCAGCGTTAAAATCAACGTTTCCATATCCGTGAAACTTCTGCGAAGAAAATGGAGTAAGTAACTATTAGTTGAGTTATCAAAAACTCTCTTATTTAATATTATAAATTTCTAAACATATTTTATCGCTCATGTTGGGAAAGTTCATGTTTTAGTATCACGATTTTTTTAAATTCTTCAGTGAAGTAACATTTAATTTTTAATGTCATCAGCTCGCCTCTTGGCTCGGAGTTCCAAACTTCTAAATTGCTCTTGCCTGTTCGTACATGCCAGTGCGGGTGTAGACATGTTCGCGAGCATTCCTACCCCACTTCTGATCTGTCTGGTTTCGACCTTTTCTCTCTCTCGGTGTAGTTGAGTAACTGCCTGGCCGTGATCTTAATGTCTGAGGAATTCGAGTCTATATGGCAGGAATGTGTTCAGGAATGAGTCATTTATTTTTAACGCTTTTCATTTTGAACTTTAAATTCTCGTGCTTCTTATTTTTTTATTTACTTTCGAAATTTCTCGTTCATTTTACTGCTTTCTATTGTCGTTTATCTATGCATCTACTGGTTTATAAGGAGCATTGTTTATTTATTTGAAGTTGATGTAAATCTCTAGGTTCATTTATATTTTTTTCTTGTGTATTTCACATAGTTTACAATAATTGATTCTAGTTTTGATGGCATTTAATATTTCTAAATATAATTTTTTTTAGCTTGACTAGATTAATAAATAGGATTTAGCATTATTACACTAGATTAAATTCGATTTATATTTTTTTCCGTATCCACTGAGCTTATGTATTTTTTATTTTTCTTATGAAATCGATGCTGATCAATAAATTATTCTGGTTTATTTCACTCATTTTTTTCTTACTTTCCTGTGAAAATAATAAAAAATTTATTACCAATATATAAATTTGTAAATATATTCATAGGGTATGAAAAAAAGAGCCTTTTTTTGATTAGCAACGATTTGATAAAAAATATATATATATATTTTATATCCTATAAGATAAATAAGAATATCATTATATTTTGTAATTATATTCTATATCCATTATATAATACTTCAGAATGAGAAACTGAAGACGCTAATTTCATGAGATGTTGTTTTTTTTGTTAATTGTTTATTTAAAACTGAAATTCCCATTTATCAGTTTAAAAGGTGAATGACCTTTGTATCATGTTATAAAATCAAATGCATATTTTTATATTATTTAGAATAATTTCATACTTATAAATGTTTATGCTGATTGTATTTTTTAGTTAATCGGTATAATAATAAAATATGATTAATTATTACTTTTTAGTTTAGATAGTCCTTTATAAAAATCTTTTCAATAAATAATTTTAGAAGATAGTCATACTACTCAAAACTGAATTCATTCTTTCGGTTTACGTATAACCAATGCACTATTATATACTTTCTTATATGCTTGTTAATGATGAATGTGTGGTTGTCAGTCTGATAACTTTTGAGTTTCTGTATGTCATTGGTTATTCTGTTATCTTCATTAGTAATTTATTATTATTATTATTATTTATGGTTTTAGTACAATTACGATAGTCATTATTATATTATAATACAAGACTAGCAAGTTACATGTCAAATAACGAATAAAAGAAAGAAACGTTTTGATGTAGACATCACTAAAAAAATAAAACAAAGAGACTTTTAAAAAGTGGTGAAAAAGAAAATTAACATTTTTTTTTAGAAATATATAAATATTGGATTATTAAAAATATATAAACAATTATTTTAGCTAGGCTCAGTGAATATGTAAAAAAATACTAATCGAATTTAATTTAGTGTAGTAATGCTAAATCCTATAGTTGTGCTAAAAAAAAATTATATTTAGAAATATTAACTGCCATCAAAACTAGAATCAATTATTGTAAACTATATGAAATATACAAGAAAAAAATGTAAATGAACCTTGAGATTTGTACCAACTTTAAATAAATAAACAGTTCTCCTTATAAATCAATAGATGCATAGGTAAACGACAACAGAAAGCAGTAAATGAACTAATGTTATTAATTTATATGTATATAAATGGTTGACCATATTACTTAAAATATGAAGAAGATGGTCAGGGTTGCGATAAAAAAAGAACACAATAGTTTTAATAGTAGTTATAATTAGTTTTCATATTTTAATGATATTAATGTTTTTCTGACTAGTGGTTTTTGCCGTTCACGTTCCATTAATTCTATGGCGTAGTCAGTCTATAGTCTATAGCTTGACTACACCACCATAGCTGGACTCATACCAACACCTTATAATGCCACAAGGCTATCGAAGGGAGAAGACACAGTATAGTCTATATGATACATTTCATGTATTATATATGTATGAAGTACTTTTTTTTATTTGAATGATGGGTACAAAAAAGGGGGAGAGCTTAATGATGAATTATACCTTAAATATACCTTTATACCTCAGGGTAAAAGAAGGGTTGAGCACTTATATAATTTCTCGTATTTATAGTTGTAGATGTTAATAAATATTTTATTCCATAGGAAGGTACGAAAACGGATTTTGCCAACAACCCTTCTATTGTATAATTTTTTTTCTAACTGTTACTTGTGACTTAATTTAAAAATATATTTGCCCATTTCGTTATAAAAGATATACTGAATGCGGCCGTGGCACGCTCTTTGGAAACAATATTCCTCAGGGTAACTTTCTACAATTTTTTCACACCGAGCCGAGCTCCACAACTTTCCCCAGGGTCGACGTTCCCGAGATGACTGGGACTCCGCCATTATATCAAGTACTATAGCTAACAAAGATATATCTCCAGACAACTTTTTTCTTCTCGACCACAATATAGGAGAGGGTAGCGACTCGAGGACCAGGTAGTGGGGAAGGATTTATGCCGGGGTTGAAGCAGGTGTCCGACCGCCTTTCCCCTCCCAAGTGGTTACGTAACTCCGCGGTGGGGTCCTCCAGTCGAGGGGAAAATACAGGAAGGATTAAACGGAAAATATCCTCTATCCCGCGTACTTATGGTCGGTTGCACTTACTTGTACTTCGGGTCTGCTCAGCCGGATTCGAACAAACACCGTTTGTGACACGATAATCCTACGTTTGTGACTCAACAAGCTCGGCTATCCATGAGTTTTTTAGTCACTTCATTGTATTAATTAGAACGTGTTAGGTCTTTTACCATTCTGTTAATATTGATCAGCTATGGTAACTTAAGCTGTAATCAGGTGTCACTTGTTCTGTTCAGAAAGTCGTTCATCAATAGCAGGGATGTAGCTGTAACATCGTATTGGAGAGGGAAGATTCTATGATTTCCCAACTTACCGGAGGTTCGGAGTATTCTCTGTTTTTAAACATTTTTGGAAAACTGATAGAAATGTGGAAAACGTATTTTCAAATTGTTGGTATGACATAACCTACCACCCCTGTAGCAAGCAGGAAATATTGTATGATCATTTGTGTCCTGATAAATTTGAGGGATTGTCCAAATTTCCCAAAGTATTTTTATTTCAATAATCTTATCAATGTCACTTGGATTCCAACTTATTTATTTATTTATTTCGCGAGAATAAGGCTTCAAACCACTTTCATATAATATATTATTTCAATTAGGGATTTATGTCCTGTTTTGAGATATATTTTTTTATACTTGTGATCTTTCATTTATCCTATTAACATTATTTCCTCATTCACCGTTTTGAATGCTATTATTCACTTTATTTATTTTTTCTCCACACTATGTTTAAATGGTTTGGGCAAGAATGTAACGAACTCCAAATTTTAAACTAATTAGGGGCTCTAAAAAACCATCTCATTACTCTCGTATTCAACCCTTACAATCCTCCTAAATTTGTCATAAATCAAGTCATCAATTCAAACCAGGTCTTAATGTTGGATTTGTTGCCGATTTGGACCTCACCAGGTACCAATCCTTTCATTATAAACTTCCTAACAACCCAAACCCAATTGTTTCTAGCCTTTTCCTTCATTACCTGATAATCCTCCAGGCGTCTCAAAAGAAGATGGCCTCGAGATCTTCTCTAATAATATTATTGAAACTGTATCTACGGTTTGATTCTCCACATGTCTGAATCTTACCACTGTCTAACTAACTTCAAATTTACTTGTGTACATAAATTTTAATACTTTATAATTATCAATAAATAAATTTGTGAGAAATACTCATTTGTTTTTCTATAAAACTATTTTATCGTGCAATATGAACATATTACATTAAATCAAAATTATAGATTTTTTTTTAACTGCTCTGCTGAATAATTTTCATCATTGACTTTTTTTTTCATTTTTTCATTCTTGTCCCAAGCCCTTCATTTAAATTTGTGAAAAAAATAAAATAACAAAATAAATTCATTCGAATTCAGTTGAACAATTTCAATTTGTGGCTTGATGTGATAAATACGAAATATTTTTTAATGATTTTTTTTTCCTTTCAAGGGAGACTAAGCAAACAAAATAGTTGGTTTCGACTTGATTCTGTTTTATATGCAGTACTACTTCTATTTATTAAATCAATCATTTTCAAAATTAAAATATCTTTTAAAATATGATTTTGATATTTCTGTCTTATTAAATATGACTTCGTAAATAATTGACTTAGTAAATAACTATGACGTCAGTCATATGACTGCGACTTAAATATGAATCGTCATCAAATCCAAATAAATGGTTTTGGACAATAACAAGATTATTTCTGATAATATATTTATGTGATTAACCAGAAGATATAAGTTCGTACTTGTATGTATTCAATGATGAATGATTGACAAAATATATTTGTTATTCTAATATAGTATATACGATCTGATTTCCAAAACTAATGTACCAATATTTCTGGGCTATAGTAAATTAATTCTTCATAAGACATTAGGAAAATTAAAATAAAATATTGCAGATAATGTAATCAATAAATAATAATATAATTAGTATCAGTAGTATAAGCCTGCTTGTATTGAAACTACTTAACATATTACCTCCAAATCTTACATCATTTACGGGAGTTGTGTAAGTAGCCTCAGTGTTATATTGTGACCGCATCGCTTACTGCTGTCGTTTGTGTTTTCGTCAAGACTTAACAATCAAGATTGCTTAAAGCGACTATGCTCTTGTGTGGAACCCTGAATTTTTACAATAAAATCTAAGAATTTCTTAGTACATTTTCAAATACATGATTAAATTCCAAGGCCAAATAACAACGAAGGATTGATATCTAATCTTTGAATTAACTCAAATTTACCGTGAGTATGATGCATTGGTAAATACAACTGCTATATATATAAATGCTGATTTCCCCTATGGCTTTTTGTGTTTAATTTTTCTAAATAATTTAATAATTATTAATAATATTTTAGTTGGAAGAAGATAGTTGACCGTGTGAAGTAAATTGTAGGGAGATAATCAAAGTGGCAGACAATAAAGGTATCATACGTATGCCAGTTATTTTTCCCCAATTTTTTATTACTTTAATGAAAACTATGTATGATTACTAGTCAAAACTGATGAGTCTGCCAAGTAGGGGGAATAAAAAATGGTGGCTGTTTAAAGACCTTAAAAAACATTCATTTTTCATTCGGAGCTCTATATCTTAAAAATTACCAACAGCACTAGAAAATCTAAAAGAACATTATTTAAAGTAGAGTAAATTTTCTGAAATATTAGCCCTAATAGAGCTACTTACGGCAATTATTTCTCGAGATATAGCTTTTTAAAAAGCAATATTTATATAAAGATTAATGGTTAAATAATTTTTTTTGAGAATCTACATCTCAGGAACTATGAGACGTATTAATGTCTATAAGCACTCAAATTAAAGATAGTTAATGTACTATAAACTAGTTTATGAATTTTACCTTTTTAGGAATGGTAGTTTTCATGATATTTCCTGAAATAAATGGATTTATAGTTTATAGTTCGGAAAATAAGTTTTTATGAAAAACTTTATTTCAGAAACCATAGGACATACAATGTGTGCCAGCAATTAAATTAAAGATAGTTAAATTTACTATAAAATAGTTTATAACGTTTATCTTCGTAGAGGTAGTAATTTTTATGATATTCTCTTATGAATATAAATTTGGCAAATAAAAATTTGTCTGAACAACTATAAATCAATTTATTTTATCAAATATGAAAACTTCTACTCCTACTATAAACGTCTTAAACTGCTTTATAGTCTATTAAACTAGCTTTAATTTGAATGCTAGTATTCATCTGTACGTCAAATGGTTTTTGAGATATTGATTTTTCAAAATAAATTCACTAACTTTCTTTCAGTACGTTCTGTACAACATTTTTATGAAATGTTGCTTTTTAAAAAGCTATATCTTGAGAACCATTGAACGAAAATAGCTGTATTAGGGCTTACACTTTAGCAAATTTACTCTACATTAAATTATGTTCTCTTAGATTTTCTATTGTTGTTAGTAGTTTTAACGATATAGAGCTCCGAATGAAAAATTAATTCTTTTTAACTTTTTGAAACAGCCGCCATTTTTTATTCCCCCTATCTATACTCAGCAGACTCATCAATTTTGACTAGTAATTATACATAGTTTTCATTAAAGTAATCAATAATTAGGGTGAAATAACTACCTTTTTTCTCCTCTTGGACTCTTGTACTATTACGGTTAAGTAAAAAACAAATATTATAAATATATTATAAAATATATATTATATATTATAAAAAATCTTACGCCATAACCTCTGATGAAGACCTGAAACTCAGGTCGAAACGTCGGCATAAAATAAATAAATATGGTTTTGTTTATTTATGTTGTTCTTTGCTGACTGCACCCCCTGACAAACTTCTCCAATCATTAATCTACGGTCATTAATAATATTTTAAGTTCATAGATAGATATATCTAGAAATGATTCTGTCTAGATTGTGATACACACACTAACCACATTATGGTACATTAATAAAGTAAATTAAAATACTTATATAAGTTAAAAAAAAAAATAAACAAATTTTGAAATACGTGAATTGATTAATTTTATTGGTAACGTTCTATGATTCCAGGTAATGATACAATGAATAGTGGTGAAATAGTTTTAATTATAAAATAAAGTGAAGAGTAAAAAATAAGGTTATAAATAATAAATCTACATAATATTGAAATATTAATGTAAAAAAATTGTTATTTTTTTTATTTTAAGTTCTTTGCCAATCTTATATTTTCTGTTCTAGTTCTTATAGCGTACCGACCTTCCTCTACAAAGGTCATGTTTTTCCCATCCCGGGGGAACAAAGACATTTTTTTCTTATTCCCTTGGTTTTCTTGGCACGTCTCCGGAGTACATTTTGAAATCTTGAGCTGTCATCTCAGTTTATCTCAGTTCTCGTGACTTCCTCATGTCGGGGAACGTCTCATGACTCTGGAAATGCAATAATAATTGAATTAAAGAATTGGAATGCATGTAAATTTTCAATAGTTAATAATTTAAAGTGTATTGTAAGAAAGATGATGGTCTAGTGTAGATCATTTGGATTAGAAATTACGCGAGCATGATTGTTTCCCGACCCATCTAATTATACCTAATTAATTATTATTAGATAACCATTTAATTATTATTAATTAAAATAATGCTTTATACTTTTATTTTACTACGAGTATAAACATTTTTTTTTATTTTGCTTTGATTTCATTTAATAATTTTTATTTTCACATCACTCTTATGGGATTTATAGGAGGAAGAACGGCTCTATTATGGTCATATTAAATCAATGTACAGTAGTATCATTTAGTATCAGTTATAACATTCAGAAAAAAAATCTTGCTCTAAGGTACTTTTAATTTTGTTTATCTTAAATAAATACCAAGTTTTCATTATTAGCAATAAAAATGAATGAGTAAATATAAAATATTAAACAATTTGATGTATAAATAAAGCAATATAAAGTAACCATAGAGACAGGAATACGAATCAAAAAAGTCGAAACTCTCCAATCTCTTTCTAGCGCATTATGTCCACATTTTGTTATCTTTTGTTAAACAATTATATTATAGGTGGAACAAAGTTGATATTCGTTATTTTGTTTTCAATTTTATTTATAGTAAGTGAAAGCTGTGTGATGCGCGTACCGCACCAGATCTAACCATGTGCAGCAGAGACGTTGTTACAATGATTTGTTGGGGGGGGGGAGGGAGCAAAATCAAAAAATTGTCAACAAAACTTAAAATTGTTTGTTACAAGTGCTGTAAAGTCAATGATGCTGTAATCCAAAATTTTGTTGTTAGAAATCTATTTTCAGATGAAATGATCTAGAGTGCATGTTTTGCAAAAGAAATAATATTTGACTTACTCTAATAAAAATTCATTTTTAAAATAAATTAATACATGTAATTTTTCTGTCATAACGCTTTTCCAGTTAGAAGATATTCCCCTTCATAAGCTCGGGAACGGGCCTTCATTATATCTGTCATTTCCAACTTTCCGTCGGTTATCTCCCTAGAATATCCCTGGGCAGATTGCTATTGAGTAACAGACGAGAACTCCGTGCCACTCGGAACGGTACAACTCGAAGGGAAGGTCGTCCGGTCTGCCGTAATGGAGTTGTGTTTTATAATCGAGTCGATTGCCTTGGGTTGTACACCTTCCATCGCTCCGTCCATTCAAAACAATTCTGGCATTTACAAATATCCTACGTATATTTCGAAATTTCGTTGTTGAAGCGAGGTAAGGAATGAGGTAGCTTTGTAAGTACAAAGTTTTTGGAAGTACTTCCCGAGGACGATGACCCAGGTTCGGATCCCGGCCGCCACATAAATGATTCCTATACTCTTTCCTAGTTAATAGAGTTTAACTTTAGTTAGGTAAAAGTTAACTTAGTTTAAAGTATTTAGTCAAGTGGACTCTAACCACCTACGATACCTGCAAAAAAGAAACGCCCATTGGCGCTATCTCTTACAATGTTTACGCTTTTTTAATTATCTAAAGAAAATGCAGCCAAAATTCTTCATATCTGAAGATTAAAATACACAATTTAAATTAACATTCGTTCCTTTCTCACTGATCGATTATTCCAAGCAAACCTCAATGGTTCCTATTCATCCCTCTTCCTTCAGCCCGCTGGTGTTCCCCAAGGTAGTATCATCAGTATCATCCTCTACACAGTCTATACAGCTGACATCCCAACCAATCCTGACACTTTCCTCACCACGTATGCCGATGACATATGCGTGCTCGCAGTTAGTAATAATTCTTTGATTGTATCCCAAACTATCCAGTCCCATATCATAATACTCGAAGAATGGTGCCGAAATTGGAGGATAAAAATATATCCTATCAAATCACCTTTACTCTTCGTCGTAAACCTGCTGACTGCCCTACTTTAATAATGCTGCTCTTACCCCTGTCGAACAGATTCGCTACCTTGGACTACATCTAGACGAACGATTAACTTTGAATCCTCACTCCAGACTGAAAAGATAGGACACTGCACCTCCATTCCGACTATTACAGCACTTACTAGACAAACGATCTGAATTTCAAATTCATTATAAAAAGACTGATTGACACAAATATTATAAGGCCTATCTAAACATAAGAAGTTGAGCTTTGGAGCTCCTCTTAACCTTCGAATTCCTTTCGTATTCAATTCTTACAATCCAAAATCCTTCATAAAATCATACATAAAGACTTCAATGTTCCATATGTAACCGATCTAGCCCGAACCAGATATCAATCCGTCCATTATAAACTCCCTAACCACTAAGTTTTTAACCTTGCTTCCTCTTTCATTCCTGAACATCCGAGGCTCCTGAAAACAAGGTGTTCTAATGTAAAAATATTTTTTAGAGTGCTACCAATGCGTAGTTTCTTCACATGCCTGTATAATACTATTATGATATTACTTCAAATTTTCTTGATGTATTATTAGGTACAGTTGTAAATACCATTAAATATTTTTTTTTTTTAAATTAACATTAAAATCTTTATTTTTGAATTTGGGGAATGATAACGCAATTTGGTCGCAATTGGACTTATTTCCGTTTAACTGTATATAGAATCAAAAACTTGAAATTTAAGTTTGAAATAATAAGTTGGTGATATTTCTGCAGGCATCGAAGGTTCATGATATTGATGAAGTAGTTGGAACAAAGTGTTGACCACTATCCCGTCCAACGTATTGATACAGACATATACTTTCTATAGACATCTGCTCTACATCTTTTTTTTTTTTTTAAGAATTCGACTTTAGCTAACATAAAGCTGTTCATTAACTTTCCGTTTTGTTTTTCTGATATATTTATAATGTTTAACATTTGTATAATTTATGTACATTTTTAAAAATTCAATGCCTTTTTAATATGTTATCTACACTTTCTACGTAAAGTAGAACGTAAGTGGAGTGGAAATGGTTTCCTGTTTCTTTACACGTTGCCACACAATGGACCAACAGCTCTCAGCTTAAGCCTTACATATTTTATAAGTAATCCTTTCAACATAATCAATGGCTGGAATATAATGTACATAAAATCCATAAGCTTTTTAAAGAAAAATCAATGGTTTGTTTATTTGTCTCAGTAATTATTATTATTATTATAATATAATATATTTCTAAGAAATTGTAAACAAATATTCCTGCTAATTAGTTGGAAAATAATATTTGTTAAAGGCATATAATTTTTAAGTGATGTATTTTCTAGGTCTTCATATTTCTTAAAATAACGTTTTTCTTTTTGGGGATATTAGTTATTTTTAAGGAAAATGTGACGGTTTGAGTTCACGTTTCACTTAGTCCGTGCTTGTACCATAATCGAAAAGTAGAAATAACATGAATTTTCATACGTGCGTAGAGCTATGAAATCTCTTTATATTTAAAATCTAGTTACAGAGTGAAAAAGACGTAATTGGAGAGCCTAATTAGTTATAAAAATAAAATAATTATATATTTTTAGCAATGAATGATATTTGGCGGTATATTCATTTTCAAAGGAATTTTTTATTTTAATTATATACAAAAAAACAAAATCCTCAAGAGAATATCTAAGAATAATAACTACCGTTTTACAATTTTGTTTCACAATGATGAGCTTTTTTTTAAATTGGGAATGTACTCTTAACAGATAATGAATTTTAAAGAAAAACATAATAAATTTTAAAGAAACACAATTGGCATTTTTAAAAACTAAATGACCATATTGGACGGAATTTGTACATATTCAAACAAAATAATTTCAGACTAAAACTTTGTCAAGTCGCATTTACTTGAAAATTTACTAAAAACATTGAACTGCACTAAAACCAATAGATTAATAGATTTAATTACTCCATAAAAATTCATAATTATATTATGAATAATTATGGAGCTGGAAAAATTAAGCATTCATCTAAAAATGGAGAAGGGTGTCGAATTAATTTTTATCGGGCGATTTGACATCCAATGAGCCAGAACACGTCACAATATATTTAATGTAACAGTTATCATAGTATATGTTTGTGTGATTCTTAAAAATTGTTTAAATAAAAAAAATAATTAATTTCCATTGCAAATTTTCAGTTAGAAAATTGGTCTAATTGCAGTTTTTTTTCTCGATAATTTCAAATTTTAAAAAGTTCAATAATTTTTTGGAGAAAATATTTAATGTCCACCTCTCCGTTGATTATCTGTTCCATCCAATTTTCATGAAGTATGAATTTCTTCCATATTCATTATAGGTTTTAAAATTAAGTCTGTTAGAATTCATTACAATTCAATTCATATTGGTTAAATTACGTTACAATGTAAACATTTTTGTTATTTATTTTTCGTTATTTCTTATTTGAATTTATTTTATTTAAAAAAAAAAATAAATTGATTGGAGAAAAAGTTAATTAAAAAGCGAGATAGCATCATTGCATATAAATTATACTTTCACTTGATGATTGGAGCCTGCTTCTCAAGATTTAATTGCAGCGTTGAGGACAATTATATGCAAAACCAAAGTCAGGTCGACTTTATTTATTACAAGTTATACGCTCTCTTAGCTAGATATTTTTTTTTATTATATAAGCGAATTGTAATTTCGTATAATCATTACGCTTCAGACTAATGCTTGTGAAATTAGAACTAACAAGTCTTGTTGGTAACTGTCTGCATTTAAACTATATTAATAGTTTGCATTCATTTCCTTAGTTTGACATGAAAGTTATGTTGAGGGATCATTTATGCATATTGACGTATTAACAGGAAGTATTGAAACAATTTGATATTATTACATTTTGATTACATTTGATATTATACAAATCATAATTATTAATTAGTTTAAAGTGATATTTAAATAAATGAAATATCCTCTCAGTACAATGTTACTTGTAGTATTAATATTTCTAAATAATAATGAAACATCTTATATCTGGTTATAGGTTATTTATTGGAAATAGATTGTCTAAATTATAAATTTTTTTTTTATTATATTTATATTAAATTTTATGAGGAACAATTTTCTTCAAAAAGGTCATGAGTTTTATGATAAAAGTTTTTCTCAAAAAAAATACAAATTTAAAGATTTGAGCAAAAATTAGGGGTTGGGAGAGTTTCGATTATTTTTACCTTCTACAGGCAAACATTTTTTTTTTTTTTATTATTGAACACCAGATATATACAAAATATATAAAAAAAAATCTGAATTACACAACCTTTTACAAAATACTAAATCACTATTCTGTGGACTAATTTTTGTAAATTTCGTGGAGGAAAATAAATTATTATCAAACTAATACTAAAGAAAAGTTCATGTTTAGGAAAGGTAAAATTTGATGACTGAACTTTTTATATATTTCAAATACATAATAACATTGAATAGAATAGAGTATTAATGTATAGGAAGATTTAAATTGTGAAATAATATTTTTTTCTGAGTTTTGGAATATAAAAATTTCTGGATAAGGAAGAGAAATCTTCATAAATAATTCCAAGTTTTGGCTATAGTTTAATATATATCATAACTCATCGTTTTATTTTTCTCTCTAATTGGCCATTTCTTGTATGCTGAGTACGTCTTCAATACCATAAAAATTAAAACGGCGCATACAATAATATTTTTACTTTAAAATACTTAGTTAGAGAATTGAAAGTAGAGTTTTCCATAATCCTTAAAGGTACATCGTGATGTATATAAATACTTTCCATCCTTCAAAGAGCACCCTAACTTCTTCAAAAAATATTTTTTGGAGATGGACAATTTAGCAAAAAAAAAAATTAACCTTAATTTTTATCGAGTTACTTTTTAAACTCTTTCAAAATCTTTTAAGGGACATCGTAAAATCAGAATTCATCAAATTTTTTTTGGGCATATCCAATTAATGTACAAATGCAGAAATATTTATTTTATTGGCTATTAAAACAATTATTATTAATTACCCGTATATCTTGATGTAATAATATTTAATTTACAATCCTCTTTCTGATTTTAAATGTTGTTTAATTTTATTTTTCTATTACATTCTCTTGTATAATATAGTTTTTAGTCATTCATTTATGAATGTCTTTTAATCCACTAAATATTTATGTTTTATTGTATCTGTTTCGTGGCGGATATAAACTTGAACTTTATCAGTACTTTTATTATCATTTTCATTGTAGCTTATCATGAGTTACGATTAGATTCAACGACTATTACGCAAGTATCGTAAAATAGTGTTATCTGGTGTTTACCTTCTTGTCCATCCTCCAATGAAAGATAACATATTTCCTTGTGTCAAAAAAAGAAATCTATTGTATTATTTTAATATAACATGTTTACTATATCCAAATATTTTTCAATAATGATAAAAAGGACTGTCATCAAAATGAATAATATAATTTTAATTTATTTGTTTTTGATGTAGAAATCGCACTCAAGTTTATAATTCAAAACAAGGTTGGTTTTTATGATAATCGCTGACCCATTTTCGACATAAGATTTAGAAAAATACGGTTGCTTGGTTATTCATATATACCTTCCTGGCTTATCTCATTTTGCAACGAATTTACATTCTGTACATAACATTTTTACCGTTATAATTGTCGATATAGTTGTTTGTAAAAAATTTTTTTTTTAAAATTTACTATTCTTAACCTAGATCATGTAATTAAGTAATTACATGAATTAATGTAAAGTAATTTGTATTTCTAGTTTGGTATCAGAGAGTGGGGTAGGGGTCTCAGTGTATAATACTCTGTTCTACCAACTCCAAGGACCGGATTTCCAATTCGGCGGTGGCAGATAATTATTTATTCTGTTTCTGCAGCCGTGAGTCAACCCGTTGGTTTCGAGAGTCTCCGGGGTCCTCTCAGCTTCATAAAGTGGACTCCATCAATGTGAGGGAAAAAATTTGACGGTGATCACCCCCTTGCACAACCGTTGCTCAGTACTACCTTACACTTCATGGATTGTAGCCGTGCAGATTTTAATTTTTAGGCATCAAGTTATTGTTATTGTAGGGTTGATAAATTACTTATTATTATTATTATTTTTATTTTAACACATTAGAAAACTCTTTAGCCAGTTGTAAAAATAAGTAAATAAAAGAGCAATAGGGAAAATTCTTTATTTACTTTATGAAACTTGTGATATATATTACAGATAAATTTATAAAATTGTCTAGTACTACAGCGAAAATATAATTAATTTTTCTTTTTTATGGATGTTTGAATAAACGTAATTTATTACTATCAATAAATTAACAATGATTATTTTATTATTAACTTTAAAGATTAAATTGTTATTAAACTTCTGGCTTTATTTTTTTAGTATTGCGTTTTGCAACCCTGTATTTGATTGTTTTTCTTGATCTATTTATTTAATTTTTTTTTCACTTGTAATAAATATCGAGAAAAAATGAGAGGTTTTTATCTTTATTGTCAAAAGAGAACTAACTCTGAGTGCAAAATAGTCGAAGATTAAATTGCTAGTGACCTAAAAATATAGAGTTTAAGGTGTAGACTATTAATTTTTTAATTAAAGTTTTTTTCTCCTAGAACATAGGGTTTCAGCCTAGTTTATCTTTTTTTACTTTCAATCATCTTCTATTGTTAAAATAAATAAAGAGATGGAAAATGTGAAGATACCTATAATTGTAATTTCAGTACGGAGAGTTTGATATTGTTTAATTAATTTATCCAAAGTCAAAGTTTGCTATATTGGATTTTGTTACATTTCAACGTGATTTCCTATTCTCTTCGTGTCACTAAAAGACATTGATTATGAAACTAATTAAAAATATTAAGTGATCAATATAAAAATTGAGCTATTGTCTTAAATATGCAATCATAGTTCAAATAAAAGTCTCTCAGGACTATTCAAGTATGCCTCTTTGATATGGCACTGCCGCTATTTCTCTGGAAATATTTTTAATTGATAATTTCCTTGGCGATACTCAATGGTGAATAAACTAAAATAATTTTTTTTTTAAATTCAATTAATATAGCTAGTTATTTTCAATATTTTTCAAAGAAAATAAGTTATTCAACTATAGTTACTTGTTAATTTTTATTTTTATATTATTTTTATTTTCCATTCATTTTAGAAAAATGGGCCGAATAAAGGCTGTGAACACTTCATCACTGTAATGATCACATTTTTAAACCTGTAATTATATGTAAGATATAATTTATAAACAAGTTAAGAACTTGGATATACTCATAGGAATTACACATTGTAGTATGTTGATTCTGGTAATAATAATTAGTTTAATTATGGTAATATTTTCTAGAAAAAGCTCAAGGTGGCTTGCAAGCTGAAACGTCATTAAAATGAAATAAATGCCATTATTTTAGTGGTGAAGTGTTTATAGCCTTGTTTTATTTTTAGTACTATTCCTTATCCTAAAACACCATTATACCAGTATTAAAATTCATTATTAATTAAATTATTTTATTTATTTTTTACTCATAGTTAAAACACAATATTTTCATAAACATAAATAAACAAACCGTATGACTAGTTGAAACTAGTATTAAAATTATTGACCGTACATTGCATAACATCTGTCCTATTGCTGGTGTTAATTGAATAATGAATCGCCTTTTGCCTCCCCGTAAATTGTTTATTTAAGCCACAATGGCTTTTAACAATAATTGCCCTCATCCTGCGGTTTTAGATTAGCCGTCGGCTAGGCGAGGCCCGTACCGCTAACAATAGTCTTCATAACGACAATTAATTATTGTTAATAACTGTTGCGGCTCTAATATAATTGCTGTGGTTGGTTTCTTTTCATAGGTCTCCCTACTATTATATCATTAATTATTGGGAAGTTCGCCTGCTTGTATGGTCTAGAAGCAGTACGGTACACACCTGTATTATTCATTTATTTATTCATCTATCCTAACGTAATTCCAAATCTTATGTTATAAGATATGATACAAATCAAAAAATTAGTTCAAGAATCAACGCTCAATGTGTTTACCTTTATTTTTATTTTTCATATTATAAATTATGTTTTTAAATATCATGATGATACAGACCGAAATGCTGATTTTTTTTTATTTTAGAAATGTGAGCAGGAAATTTAAAAATAATAATAATAATAAGAATTTAATGGATTATTTGATAAAAGCATAAATTCTAAACAAAAGAAAAACATTACTGTCTGGATATTAATGGTAGATTTCGAAACAAAAACCTAATTCTCTCAAATATCAGTTAGTAACTACTCAAGGTTTCACCAAGTGAGAATTTATCAGGACACAAAAAGCTAAGGTCACATAGATCAACATCGCACACCAACATTCTAAAAAAAGGTTAATTAATTGTTAATCATAAATATTTGTTGTATTCTCTTGGATCTGCTTGATTTGCTTTTTCTGACTTCCATTTATGTGATCTTAACTTTTTCTATCCTTGCCTGGCTAGTCATTCAAGATTTTGTTTAGGAAGCTTCTACGAATATTATAACAATAATTTTATCACAATCATTTTTTTAACTATTATTTTTCTAAAAAGGAGCGGGGTACCTCAGTGCATAAGGAAGCCCTCCTTGGGCACACTCAGCCTCTAAAATGTGGGTATTGGGGACAAAATCTGATGATTAAGCGTGATAAAAAAATAAATTTGTTGCCAAGTATTGAACTCCTGACCTTGCATGGATTGCTGGGTTTATATTTTTATAAAGCTATAGTATAATAATATGGTTTGGACTTCCCGAATGTTGAATAAGTCAATTTAAGAGCTTTGACTTCAATGGATTATCCTCCCATTGATATTTCTGTTCTGGCCATATTTTCAACTTTTTTCTGAAGTGAAAGTTGTTACTTTTTACTTCAGAAACGGTCTATTAGACCGATAAGATAAGCTTCTTATTTCTCATTTATGTTTTTTTAAAACAATAATGTAATTTTAAGACAGAAAAACTTTCAACTTTTTAATTTAAATAACGGTATGTCATTTGAGAATCTAGAAAAAACGACCATTTTCTGAACTCAAATTTTTCTATATGTAGTGGTAGAAGTAGTATAGTTTAGAAAATAATAATAAAAGATTAAGTATTTTATACTCTGTAGATTATTTTTAAATCGACATAGGTCTTCTATTCATAAATTTGTTTTTCATCATTGATTAAAGGAATTATCTAGAGTGTGATAAAAATATGTTATGAGAATGTTTCGAATGTTCTACAGCATCTAGAACTCCAAATCTGTTTAGCCAGTTTTTTACCGGTCTCCCAAGATACATACTATATTGCGAAAGGGCTTAAAGTTTATTTGAGTATCTTGTTTAATTTCGAGAAGTAGGTAAGAGGAGATAGTTAGGTATGAACTTGGAGATTTTTTTTTTATGGAGATTTGTTGGCAACGATTTACCTTAAATAGACTTGGAAACCTGGAGGTTGCGTTGAATTCTCACAACATGTCCCTTTTAATCGTATAATTGTAGGGTTATATATTTTTTTTTTTAATTTCCTCTATAATACGGATTCCATATTATTTTTTCTCTGGAGATATCTCACAATTAGGTTTCAGTAAAATTATAAATTTCAATAAATTGTGAAATTTGAAACGAAATTGCACGATGATGGCTCAGCATTTTGAAGCTTTGGGGCTAGAGGAAGGCTTGGCAACAGTGCGCCCCTCTGACCCGGATACGGCTCAAACTTGACCTCGTGGTGCCTATATTGTCTAATATCATCTTAGCATCATTGCAATTAATTTAAAATTCTCCAAATAATTATATGTACGTAAAATACATAAAATGTAATTTTTTTTATTTCTTCGGATCATTATTTTGGATTCTTTTGCCTTTTACTGCTGTCGGGTGACGCAAGAAAACATCTTAATGAAGATGATATTAATTCATCTTTAGAAGTTAAAGAAAAAATAATTAAAATTATTTATTTTGTTAAATAATTATAACTTTGGTGGTGTATCCTTAGAAATAGAACACAGCTTTTTATCATGACATTCATCTAAATATGATTGTAATAATAAACAAAACTTCAATATTTTTGTTGATTAAACCATTTTTCTTCATAAATTTGAATATTACATTTAATTTTAGTATTCAATCTATTATATATTTTATTTATATCATATCAGCAAGGTTGAAATATATATGATGCTGTTCTGTTCACAAGTGTTTACGTTTAGAAGACTCGATATGCTATTCAACGTTGCTTTAAAAAATCAAGATCTGCTGTGCAAAAAGGAATATTTAAAACATTCTTCTAATAAAAAAAGAATTTTTTATCCTAAAATGTCATGTTCATCCTGTCATATTTTCAATGAGCTCCCTCTAAAGAAAAGATTTAACAATTCTTACCTTTGATCGAATTAGCATATTTTCACTTTTGGCGCAAAAGAGCCTTCTTCAAGGATTAATAACGGACTCATTGCTATGTTCGTTGCTCGAAGCAGTCAGATTGCATCAGAAAGAATATTTTTAAGCTATAAATAAATTTTGTAGTGATAACACTTTTAGAGAGAGGTATTCAATTGTCTTTGCAATTTTTATTGCGTCATAATATTTTAGTAGAAGAGAGATAAATTAGGTCATAAAATCGATGCGAATCAAATAAGCGTATAAAGTTTTTGGAATAGATAAACAAATTATCACTAAACGAATAATCAGACTACCTGGAAATATTCCTTAGAGATGACCAAAACGTTGATGGGAGCATTGGGTCTGGTATGACCTTGAGGATTTGGGTTTGGATGGAATTCAGCTTTGGCTGTTCGGTTTGCATTTCGATCTAATTTAATTTGAACAATTCCGAAATCGAAGTTATGTTTTGTCAAAATATTTTAAAGTATTACGGGATGTTGGTCAGTCAGTTAATCGTTTTTATAGTGAACAATACGATTATTTTGTAGTATTGTTTCTTTTATTTTTTATTTTTCATATGCCATGCCTTTTTTATGACAGTATGTATTGGAAAATCGGTTTGCCCCACTTTTGGAGGGCTTAATCAGGGTTAAAAAGATATAGAACAATTAAAAATAAGTTGATAATGTAAGATTATAAGATATAATAAAATAAATTAAGATGGGGTTAAAAATTATGTAAATATAAATGAAAAATTATTAAAAAATAACAAAAAGGAAATAAAAATGAGATATACGTCTATATAAAGTGTGTTATAAGTGTATATAAAAAAGAAATCACATAAAATATAAGATTTAAAATGAATAGAAGACGTAATAACAATTAAACATAGAAAAAAAGATATGAGAAAAATCGAAACAAAAAACTGTACACACTTAAGAGGCGGAAAACTAAGGAAATAAGATGAGAATAAATAAAAGTCAAGAAAGAATAAATAAAAATATATAATAATAAGTAAATAAAGAAGAAATCAGAAACACCCACCTGTCGTGTTTGAAGACTGCGAATAAATGACAATATTTATTCATATATGAGTGACTATTTATTTTAAAAAATAGTTGATTGTTCTATCGTATATTTGACCGCACTTCCACTATCTTCATAATCAGTTACAATCATTTATATATAGAATATTGTTATCGTTTGATAATTAAATATATAGAATTCTGTTTTACTGCTTTATTCTGAATTTGAAACATCTTTAAAGTATTTTTTTTCTAATATATTTCCGCCTTAAGCATGGAAATAGATGCTATGACTTGAGTTATTTTAATTTTGTTATTTGATATATTTTTTTCTGAGATTGTTGGACATTTTGCTTTTTTCGTCACGGCATAATAATCATAATTTTGCCATTTCCAAGATTCGGAAGACGCAGCTGAAGAAGAACGGAGAGACCTGTTGACAAGACGTAAGAAGACAGAATGACGGCCTGTCAACACGGCCTTGAGCGGAGGTCGTTCCCTGACCTTGGTCCCCTTATCACTGACCACTCTCTTATCACTTCTTAGCTTAGCTGCCATTTGTTTCTCTCTTCGTGTTTTTCTTTTATTGTCATTTTTTAAATTTTGCTGTGGAATCATTAATTATTTAATTTGTTGGTAAAGTTGAATTATAAATTTTCTTTTAAAATTTATTTACCTAAATTACATTAAAAAAAATTAGTTCCGAATATTTTCTGTCGAGGTGTAAAAGAGAAATCATACTTTGAATTTTTGGTGTAAATGAACACTATAATAAGTTAGTTCGATTTTATTTTACAGATCTTTCTTATTTTCTGTACTTTTCTGTTTCGCTTGTAATATAGTATAAGTCGTTTAAACCTGAAGAGATGTAACTTCACTTTTTAAAAAATTTAAGATAATTCTCGTAAAACTACACACAGTAATAGTAGTCCCACAGATGGAAGGACAAAATTTATGCGATCAATATTATCCATCCGTGTATAGCCGAAGTGGTGTATCTGCAATCTAATTCGATTAAACTTTATTTAGTCATCCTAATTTTAAATTAAAAAAAGATTAACGTATTTTCCATTTGTTTTGTTTGATGGATGCCGAGAGCTGACCAAAAATTGTATTACGTCGAAGTTGTTTTATTTTATATTTTTTGTTAGAAAAATTATATAAACGTTGTAATTGCTGTTTCATCTAATAAGTTTTAAAAATTGTTTAATTATTAAATAGCAAATTAGTGTCAATTGCAATTAAGTATTTATAACTATATATAGAATTAATCAGGAATCATGGGGGTGGAATTTTCTACAGTTCTACGAGAAGTCATAATAACTCAAAGCAGTCTTTAATGGAGTCACACCACTCCATTAATATTCCGCTAATTTTAGTGTGACATATTGTCGAGTATAAATTAATGCAAATCTGCATATATATATATATATATAAATGAATGCAAACATCACACAATTTTCACTTTTAACTGAAAACATAGGTCGTTTCTGATAGGACTTCATTATTCACGATGGTCACATACTATATTTCTATTTATTCATTAGGAGAAGGAACTACTCTTGCTAGGACTCCGTGTTTCCATTAATGCTATGACAATAGTCAAAAAGTTGTAACTATCGTCATAGCAACGAAGAAAAATGAATGCATTTATTCTTTCAATAATGCCTAAATTTTTTTACCATATATATAGTGATGTGATACGATGGTTAGAGGTGCGGCCTGCGAAGAACACACATCTTATTTATTTTCTCCTTTTGTTAATTATTAAATTCCTTCATATTTTTTTATATTATATTTATCCATTATTTCTCACTCCTTATAATGAGGTATGGATAATTATTTCAGATAAATAAAATTAAAGATACTTTTGAGGAAGCTTTTTTAGAAATTCGTAATGCAAGCCCTGATAAACTAATTATATGATGGTAAGACCTGGGTTATATTAAATGTCACTGTATGGTAAATTGATATGATGGATTTGATTAAAATTAATGGAGCTGGTTTTCTGAAAATGGGGAAAAAAAGTATAAACTCCATTGTTTAAAAAGTCGCTTCCTCGAGGTATTTTCCGATTTTCGTTTAATTTAATTAAATTTTCCCCATGAATTAATTTCATATATAGGTAAGTGGATGTAAAAATTGTAAATAGTATTAAAAATATATTTCACTTTTTTTGGAATTATACCATTAATATGTCGTAAATATTGCCTAATATTGCTTGCTTTGGCATGATTTTTGGATTAATAAAATTTGTCTCTCTATAATTAAAGCTTAGTGTGTAAACGAACGTTTACTGTCTTGAATAAGGTCATATTACGTTGAAAAGTATCTGTATATTTGAACACAAATTCAAAATTTCTTATTTTTACTGACGTTTTAAAAGTTGTACATAATCTTTTTAAATATACGAAATATGTTCTTACTGAAAATATAAACATGATGTACATTATACAGTAAAATATTTTTTATCCGTTTCTATATTGTAAGCGGTTTTTTTTTTCTTTAGAAATATATGTATTGTTATTTAATTTATTTGTTTCTAAATTTGATGAAGCTAATAAATTAAAAATATTTATTCATAAATATTAGATTTTTTTCTGTTCAAATCGCCCTAAACATTATAATGATAATTCTTTCAACCAGTGGCTATTAGAATCAAATCCTCTTATTGATAAGATAAATGTTATCTGTCGAGATGTTACGGACTTCAGATTTCTTTTCTGTGATTTTACGTAATATTAATGTAACTATAGAATAATTATTTAGTAACAATAATAATTATTATAATTATCAATTTGTTTCACCATCTGATTTCCAATATTTTCTAATTTTTATTAGTCCTCTTATCCTTTCTTTAGGTCATACATTAAGGCACAAAAGTCTTTTTTTTTCCTGGATGTTTCCGAGATAGCGTGGATAGCTCCTCACTATCTAAACTGCTCCAATATTATTAGGCGAGTTACAAATTATAAATTTTAATTTTTTTATATGTTTAATAATATGTAATTCAATTATACTGTGTTAGATTAGATGCTGAAGTGGGACACGCAGTATTCCCGAAACGTCCAAGAAAAAAAAATAATGAATTTAGCTCTAATGTGTTTTAATTTTTGTTCTCAAGGCAGGATAAGAGGATTAAAAATAATTATTATACTTATGTATATAACTAAAGCATAATTACATAATTATAGCATTTCCTCATTGATTTGATAACCGGTTCGTGATTTTATAAAAATGTTTTCGTTATTGAAAAATAAATTCTTAGGACATGAACAATTTATCCCATGTAACTCTTAGATTTTATTTACTGTATCAAAAATCTACCTTTTTGTATCTCTACTAAAATCAACGTAATATTCATTTTTTAAATACATTTGTACCTTCTGTTACGCATTTAGCAAAGAAACTATATTTTTCTTCAATTTAATAGCTAGTCAATAATTAATAATGAGAATTAATGACAATTTGACCTATAAATTAATAAGATCTTTACTTAAAAAATACCTTGTCTTCTTTGGGGATTTATCTCCATATTCAGAATTAAAAATCTATAATTCAAAACATACAAATTATCCCAGCAATCTCATTTTTCAATGGATTTAATTAAATTTTAAAATTATATGGTAATATACAATAATTAATATGTTTAAATATCTTATTATTATGCAAGGTTTTAAGTGCTTAAAGTCAATTTTTCACTATGTAAACGATCGAAACTGTTAACATAAATGACAATGTATTTTTTTTTTAATTGAAGATAGCAATCTGGAGGTCAGATCAAACTTTTTCCCACTTAACTAACTGGTTTCATTATTTAAAAAAATGACCTATACACGAAATATTATTTATAGTTGTTTAATTAATTATTTATAATAAATTTATGGAGATTTAGTAGAATAGTAGAACTATTATGCAGTGGGTACGAGTCACAGGTATTGGAACTATGGGCGGTGAATGCACGTGTAGGCCGGCCGCAGAGAAAGTGCTAGGCACGCCAGTATCGACCCCAAGCCAGGTCAGTGGGGCACAATTCCGGGCTCAGCTTCTTTAATCTTCCATATTCCTCTTCTTCATATCTTCTTCTCTATTTTTATTATGGTTAATATTTTATTTATTCCGACCAAATCACCTCCTTGAACAGCCGTTGTAACAGAACTTCCTCACAACTTTTTGAACCCTTTATGGGTTGTTGCGGTCTAGATTTATTTTAATTATAGTGTTGAATAAACCTATTATCTAAATTGTGACTTCATCAGAAAAAAAATAAAATATGAGAATAATTAATATAAAAGAGAAAAATAACTTTATTACATTATTCTCCTCTCTTATTTTTCTTAATCCTGATGAAGTTCTACAATTGAAACAGAAACATTTAAATATATTTAACAGTATATTTTATTACTTCTGACCGTACCCATGTCCTATTATATTTTTATTAGTTACTTTAAAGAAAAATGTTCTGATAAAAAATTAGTTGAAAATTAAGCATATGATTTTTTTATTTTCACAAATGTTTTTACTACAATTTCTACGTACATGTCAATGCTTCCTCGTATGATTCTTAACTGTGAGATTTTTTTTTATCATTTATTTATTATTATTTACAACTGTATAAAAATATATACAAGTAAATTTGCTGTAGGTGACATAGTGACATGATGCAAACATGTGGAGAATTGATAGAACTCCATTGAATGAACTCCAATAACATTTCTAGAGGAGAAGATCTCGAGGCCATCTTTTTTTCAGACGCCTAGGAGGACTATTAGGTAATGAAAGAGAAGCCAGGTTAGAAACAACTGGATTTGGTTGGTTGGGAAGTTTGTCATGGAAGGAATGGTATCTGGTTCTGGCCAAATCGGCAACATATGGGACATTGAGGTCCTGATGGATGACTTGATTTGTGACAAAGTAAGGAGTATTAAGGATTTTATGGAGGATTTTGGATGTAAGGATTGGATCCGGCAGGAATTTGATGGTTTAGTAGAGACCCAAAGCTCAACTCCGTATGTCCAAATAGGCCTTATAATACTAATGTAGATCAGTCTTTTGTAATGGATTGGCAATTTAGACCGTTTGTCTAATAAATGTTGTAATAGTCGAAATCGACGAGCAGTTTCCTGTCTTTTTAGTCTTGTATGAGGATTCCATGTCAGTCGTTTGTCCAGATGTAGTCCTAAATAACGGATCTGTTCGACAGGAATAAGTGGTGTATGATTAAAGGATACAGTAGGGCAAGCTGTGAGAATTAAATTTTATTTTATGTTTCCCTAACAAAAGAAATTTTAAAAAAATAAAAGAAATAAAAAGTTAATATTTGTTTAAATCAATAGCCTTATTGTATCAGTAAAGCTTGAGTACCACGTTGACGGTGGAAAGCTGTCGGAGCCACTATGATCGTCTAACCTATTATCTGTCATAATGCCAGGATTAGCTTGATGGAGTTGGTACTACTATTTTATCTTAGCTTGTATGACAAAACATACTGTCACTATCATTGTGGAACATCTGCGTACAGCTTATTAAAGTAATAAATTTGTATTGCTATCTGTATTTGAAATTTGTTCAATCATTTATTCAAAGACATTTATCCTGCATTTGAATATCTCAAGCTGTTTTTCAATTTATTCTGTAGTGAATTTAGTAGTGGCCTTAAGCTTTTTTTGACTTTCCAACAAAAAATGTTAATATTTTCAGTCCCTAATTGAAATATGATAAACAAGTTATATAATTGTTCCTTGTCATGACAGTATTTAGTTCTCCTAACCATCTTAAGTTACTAGTCACTTTGATAGTTTAAAAATAGACTCATCCTTGAAATTTCAAAGGCAACCCTGGCCTTCTTTTACTGTTTAAGTATTCGGTGACGCTAAACATTTGTCAATTCTCTTTTAGTCTAGGGGCACACTCATATCTTTTTTGGCCCAATATGTTTCGAAAATAGGTATAGCAACCCAATGTTGAGCAATACACCTTTTATTGAAAAGTGATTCATTCTTTTTTCATATTTATTGATTTTTATATTTATTAAACTTATTTTCTGGTATGTGTATTTCATACTCTACTTCTACATCCGTGTGTTTTCAGTTTTGTTGTTTAAACGCTAGTTGAATATATAAGGCATTTAATACCTATGAGAAGAACAATATTGGATTTGTATTTATATATTATTACTATATATGAAATTTAAAAAAAAAAATTATTTAGTAGATAAATTTTATCTTATATTTGTTAAAGTGGAAAAAAATTTTTGGACTTGGGAAAGAAAATATATTTAAAAATAAATTAGGTAATAATGAAAAAAAATGAATATTAATAAAAAATATCTGATGCGCGCATCACACAAATTTCACTTAATGACCTACGTAAGACTTCGAATTTTGTATTGTTTAGTGAACTTGAATTAAAGTTAATAAATCAGTTTAAAAACAGATAACGAGCCATCATGCAATAGGGAAAGATCGGGCTGTCTCATTTTTCCCGCTCGAATCGAATGTCATCCCGAGATTAATCAAAATCGTCGAAAATATATGAAATTTCGATTCTGTAAAGTTCCATAAACTTTAGGTCTTTGATTTTAGCGAAAAATTTCCTTTTAGGTCCCAGGCACACACCCGCATTAAATATGTAATTTCAGTTTTTTTACGACTTTTCTTTTTTGAGCTAGAGTTTACATACACCAACACAGAAAGTTTTGCAAAATTTTATTATTTGGACTTATAGGAACTCAAAACGTGTATTTTCGTTATTGTCGAAAGTTAAAAAAAAAAAATTATAGGTAATATTAATTAATATATTTTAGATGAAAAGTCCTAACCACAAATGACCTTCTGTTATTTTAATCGAGTAGTAATTATTAAACGTAACAAATTGTTCAATAATGAAGCGGCCGGGGTGAAAAAGTAGAAAGATTTGAAAATGGCCAAAGGTAAAACGGCATTAGTATATATTTTCAAAATGTTGAAAATATATATGTATATTTATTTGCATGTAGAAAATTAAAAAAATTAAAAATTTCAAAATAGTTTTAAAAAATTTAAAAGAGTTTTTCCCTTAATCTTTTTAATTGATAGTTTCTAGTTCTAATTTCTAATTGATAATCTAAAAAATACATTTCTCTAAAAGCATAAACAATAGTTCGTTTTCTTTTTATAAATAAAAACAAAAAATGAACGAAGTTAAATAAAACGATAATATGAGAAAAATAGATTTTTTTTTTTTAAGTTCTCTTAATTTTTTTCTGTTTAAAGTTCTCTTTTAGATTTATTTTAAAAAAAGAATTCTTTTTGAATATTTAAAAAAAAAATATTTAGATTAATTATACTATGTCTATACATTATATATATACATTAGTTTAAACAACAATTGTTTTACAAGATATAGTATGTTGTGTATGTAACATACCATTGTATTGTGTTCGGCAGAACGCCTTTTTCAATAAAGTATTTTTCTCTTTTCTCTGAGACAAATATGTTGATACCCTCCATACCCCGTGACCGACATCCCAATGACTTCCCACCCCATCTTCCAGCCCTGAAGGCACCACTACACATACTTCCACTGAATGGCCGATGGGGTAGAGGTAGTGCACGTGTCTCCCTGCCCCAGTTGCCTCCATCCGGCACGTGACCCTCTTTACAGGTGACAACTGGAGGGTGATGAGCACTGGAGTACTGGAGCGTGCCTCCAGTCAATTAGTCTTCTGGTCCTAGGAGCCTTTGTTGTCATTGTCCCAGGGGTGGAGGGTGCGCCGGAGGGGGTGTGCTGTTTGCTATTAAAACCCAGAGGAGCATTCACTGGATCCATTTAAATGTAAATAGCGTTGCCATTTAAATAATTCCTTTAAACGTGTTAAAATATTAGCATGTAGCACTAAGTTGGAATTTTAAAAATAATTTATTATCCATACTGTGTCATTGTTCGTTGAGGCGGAGGTATCTAATTAGTGGGACGCGAGCCGCATAAAATCCTCCAGATATATTTTGTGGCAACTATTTTTGTACATAAAATTAAATAAAATAGCTTCCAGGTCAAAATTAACAGATAAATATATATATAATGGCGATTGTATTATAATAAATAAGTTAATTACAAATTTATAATTTTTTAAAAATAAAACCTATTTATAATTTTGGATTTAGTGTTAATTAAGTTATTCTTTAGTATGTGTTATTTCCACACCTTTCGCATTAGTAAAAAATAGTAATTCCTTACTATGTTTTTGGATTAAATTAGTAAATATTGTTTTGAGTATCATTATTATTTTCACTAACTAGAAAAAAAAAATTAATACCCCCTCAAAATTAGAGGGTTTTACTTTTCAAGATTCATAGAATTCAAAAACCAGATTTTCCATTAGGTAACTAATTCTTCTACAAGATACAAACAAATTACATAGAAATACAAATAATCATCAAGTTCGTACAATTATTTGCAAAGATACGGTATTTTCAACTTCTAAAGTTTTTAGTGGTTTTAGTGGACTGGTACACATGGGAACCAGTTTGCTTTCATTTTTTGAATAACCCATTATACATCTCCCTGAACATGCTACGTGCCGATTTACCTCATTACAGATAAGTAAATTGCCAACGAAGATTAATAATTGGAACAATATTTGAGATTTTTTGACAATATTTATACTGCACTTAAGGCACTGTCTTGGACCCAAAACCGGTCTGGATAGTCCTGTGAGTGGCCATATTAGATATTTTATTATTTGCTCATATATTAAATAATTAATTAAAATAATAAACTATTGGGTAATAATTAGGTGAGGTTTTTTATTGGTATAAAAAATTGTTAAACTTTGATCCACAACTTTCCCTGCTGTGTTTAAAAATTTTTAATTTTCCAGACTTTATCATGAAATATTTTTCTAAATTTGTGATTAATATTTTGTTTTTCTATTCAAACACATAATAGAGAAAAACACTTGTGAAAAAAAAAACACACACAAAATAAAAATTTTGTGCTCCCCAACCCAACTGCATTGGGAAATTTAAAAAAAAAAAGTTTTTAAACCAGATATATACATAGTCACAGTATAGAAATTTGAATTATATTTTAGTGGTACAAGATTTTTTTTTTCATATTTTCCTTTTTTTCTAACTTTTTAATATTATTTTTATGCATATATATTCGATTATATTCAATTTTATCCCCTCCCTTACCCGACGTGACTCTTGTTTTCTTTCTTCATCAAACATAGAATAGAACTATAATTAACAGTATAATAAATAACAAATTATGAAGAAGATGGTCAGAGTTGTGGTCCAAAACAGAACAGAAATAATTAAGAACTATTTATTTTCCGAAGTTTCGCCTTATTTTGTAGAGCTTCATCATGATAAATTTAGAGATATTGATGTCTCACAATTTCACAGTGTCTTTAAACCTATCAACTTAAACAGCATTTGAAATTATACGGTCAATTATTTATGTATATAATAAATAATAAACATTTTAAATATATCAAAAATATATGTATATAAAAATTCAACATAATTATCAAGTCAATTAAAATTTAAAATAACACTCTTTTATACATAAATACAAAATAATAGATAAACACATTCAAACAAAAGTAATTATAAAAATATATTAATATAAAAAAAAGGGTAGTAAATATAAAATTATAAAGATATATAAAACAGTGTATAAATAACTGTGCCATGTATGGCTGTAATCACAAGTACTTTTAATTTATGGGTTATTCATATAATTATGACTTATAATAATTTCTTTATATTTTATTTTAAAAAACAATTTCTTAACTTCAGAGTTATTGAATTTTAATTTTAATT
This sequence comes from Halyomorpha halys, assembly GCF_000696795.3. NCBI lineage: Eukaryota > Metazoa > Arthropoda > Insecta > Hemiptera > Pentatomidae > Halyomorpha > Halyomorpha halys. Next base: position 2,222,472 of record NW_027109908.1, read on the forward strand.
ATTGTTTGACTAAAATCACTTAATCTCTCGATTTTTGAGTTTGAAATAGCTCCTCAGATATGAATTTTTATTATTTTTTTTTAAATTTTTAAATTATTTGGAGTGACGCTTTCCTGTCAACCTCCCTTCGCCACGTCTCTGGCAATGACCCTATGTAAAATTAAACAATTATTGATATTTCTTATCAACGTACTTTTCCAGGACACAGTTTGCTCATTGTTGTAGGTTGTTGCGATAGCGGTACTTTATCTAGAGTGACTTTACGGTACCTGTTCTGGCCGAATCTTATAACGGTTCCTGGTTCCTTCTAGTCCACCTTCTCAGAAGTACTTCTAGTTTGGAAGGTTGTTCTTATAATTATGACTTATTATAATAATCTTCTAATGGTTTATATTATCTAAACACTATAAAACGTGAATTTTCTCACAGTTAAGTAATCAACATCCTGTTTAATTTTTTTTTTTAATCTTCAATATTTCTCGATTCGAAAAAGTTAATGTTGTAATATAATTATTATCATTTTCCCGTTTATTCAAGTATTGATTTTTAATTACTTGCACTAAGGCACATGCCACTGAAAGTTGAATATGTGGTGATTCTCATAAAGTCTTTTCAATCGGCAGCATAGGGCTCCTTTCGGTTTATTTTAAATACCTATCATATTTTTGAAGCATCCTGATGAATGACTTGTTTTAGGTCATTCATGACTCTTGCATATTTTCCTCTCCTTTTAAAGTCTTCCTTTTCAGCTTTCCTCCTCTTGATCCTTAACAACCCTTTCCTATCTAAATTCAAGTATAAAATCCACCATTACCGTTGCCATGTACAATGTTCATAGCAATTTTATTTTAAAACGTTACTTTCTTTACAACAGACAGTAAAGACACTAATATCAGATAAAGTATACCATTAACGGAAGCTTTAAATTTGATATTCTTACATTAAGGATTTTAGGTGGTCTGCAATATTTCTTTTAGGATTCAGATTGCTACTGCATACCCACAATGATCGTAAAAAATTTTAATCTATAATGTTTATAGAAAGAATTCACTAAAAATATAAATTACGAAAATTAGCACTTCTAGCTCTCTTATTAGAAGCTAGACTACAGAATCTAGCCATAAAAAAACATGAATTAGGAATGTTGGGTGCTAGATTAAAATAAAATGCTGGTAAAACCCAGTAGTGTTGTCTCCCTACTCTTTTGTATAAAATTAAATTTATTTGATTATTGACATTTTATAAAAAATACTAGAACAATTGGACGAAAAATTACAAAAACTAATTCTAAAAAGCACTTACAAGCTACACTGCTATACACTTTCTCTAGACGCTTGTTAAATAATTTCGAATAGAAATTTTTTAATATGTATATGGGAATTAGCTAATTAGAGTAATTATTCCCTAATCGTAATTAAAGCTGGGGAATCCTACACCTGTTATTCGGTTGGAATAGTTTGAGAAGGAAACATAGGATAGGATGCCAAATGAATGACTAAAAAAACCTTGAGGATAGATTTTTTTTTTTTTTCTGAAATTCATGTTTTCATTTGATGTTTTGATAAATTTGTCTCATGTGTATTCACAAATTTTATAAGTTTTTATTTTCTTTATTTTTCTTATTTGTTAATTTAAAGCTACCAGAATGACTTATGACAAGAAAAGGCTCCTTTGTAGAATCCCTTATATACAATTATTCAAATTAAACTTATTGTTTTAAAATAATTATAAAGAACACTGGTTTCACAAACAATTTCACTCTGGTACATAATTTTAGTTGTGAAAAATAATTTTTTTTTTTTTAATATCTTTATTGAAATTTACAACTGTATATTATATAATACATCCAGTAAATTTGATCTTAGTTAAAATGGAGTGTTAGAGGCGTGTAGAGAAACTTTCCATTGGTAGCACTCTAATGACATTTTACATTAGCAGGTCTCGTGGCCATCATCTTTACCAGGGGCCTCGGAGGATTGTTAGGAATAAAATGAAAAATATGATTTTTCAAAATCATTTGATGAATTTACAAATGATAAAAAATATAAATTAAACAAACAATTTTTATTTATGATCTCTCCCTTTCAGTAAAGAAAGAGAAATAAATTTATTTAGTATTTGTCAATTTTTCGAAAAAAATTCTTTTTCACTGCCTAACTAGTAGTATTGAACGGTACAGAAGTGAAGAAAGGGCATTCCATGGTGAATCGATCTCATGAACCAGGCGACCGTAGCCGTTACAGTTTTGTCGTATTTTCCCAGTCATTGACTCTTGTTGGAGGCTTATTGTTGAGTTTCCGTTCTCTTGTTGGTACTTTACTAACTGCAGAAAGTTGTAATAGCTAAATTTTAATATATATTTTAATTTACTATTGAATACTATTGGTGGAGAAATGAAGTTTACTTTATTCAATTTTTTTTTTCGTACCCTACATTAAAAAAAAAAAAATTACTTCATAAATATATGTTAAATGAATACAATTATATATACTTTACTGCGTCTTCTCCCTTTGATTGCCTTTTGGTTTATAAGGTGTTGATATGAGTCCAGCTAAGATGGTATAGTGTAGGTAGCCTACGCCATGGAATTAATGGAACGTGAGGGTTCTGTTCCGCTGGTTATTGTTTATTTTATTTAAAATATTAGACGTTCAATTTAATCTATATTAAAATACATAGAGAGGACAGGAAGGTAGTATAAGATAGACAATGTGTTACTGTCATTGTTTAAATGAAAAATGAACACAAATGAGTAAAAACTAATTAATGCCAACGTTTCGGCCGGAATTTCAAGCTTTCACTTAGGCTGAAAAAAAAAGTTTAGATATAACATTTATCGAAAAAGCATTATTTAACGCTTTAGGTATTATTATATCGTGCTACGACCCACAGGGACGATGCAATAATAAAGCATATATACTATAATGGTAATTTTTTTTTATTTAATGTTTATAATTTTCAGTTAAACTTTCTAAACCTGTATAAACATTAACTACTGTTTGTTGTTAATTAGCCTGTTTTCACTTTTTTAGATTTAATGCAAATTCCATTGGATGTCTATATTATTCATTAAAACGTTGTATTTATACAAGCATATGTTTTTTTCTTTTTATTAATTATTATTATCTCATTTTTTTCAAATTTATTATCGTAAGAAATAGTTTATGATGTTTTATTATTTATATTTTTTTTAAATATTTGTAATGATGAGTTAATAGTATAATTGGATTAATATATATCAAAAATTTGTGACTATCGTCATTACCACTATGGGAACATTTATTTCATCTGTTATGGGTTTACAGTTCATGTACTAGAACATAACTCTATTCATCAACTGACCCAAGTATAAGAGAGGATGGTGGGGGGTGCGGTCAGCCAAGAACACAAACAACTTATTTGTGTACTTTATTGACCGTCTTCTTATTTAAATGTTTCTATTTTACACTTAGACACTACAGAACATTTTAATGCCTGTTATATTATTCTAAACGGTCTTGTTCCAAAATAAATATAAAATATTATTATTATTAATAAAAAGCTTGTGTATATCGACTTTATATTTGTGGAAAAATGTTTACTATAGATTTAAAAAAAAAAAAAAATACAAATTAATTGTCGTTTTTATCCTGTTCATTGAAAATGTTTGCCAGGTATATTGTATTTTATAGCGTCAACAACAATAGCAGGTTATTAGTATTTGAATTTTATTGTAGATAATTTGTTGTGCTATGGTTTGGTACTATCTGTTTGCTTTTTTTATTTATTTTTTTTTATAGCCCTAGTCATCCTGTATACATCAAATTTATGAAAAATAAGAATAAAAAAATAATATATATATAATTAAATTTTAAAGTGTAAATATATTTTACAAATTTCTAAACATTTTTTTTTCTTTCCAGGTATGTCCTGCTGTTTTTTGAAAAAATGGTTGAATCTCATTGATTGATAAAATTAGTATCAGTTTGTAAGTACTCTTAATTAGTATATTTCATTATTGAAAAACACAATATGAACATAAGTATAAACTTAGAACAGCTTAATGATTTTATCATTTTATGTATATTCGTAATTCTTGTTTAATTATTTTCATTAAGTGGTGTGAAGTCGCCATTCCAACAGATTATTAAATCTTCTTTATTCGTATTTGGTCGTACGGCAGTCAAAATCGTAACATCGGGGCTGGGCCTCGATCGATCTATAGTTAATATTTCGGGATCACGAACATCCGAAAGTAGGTCGTTCAGTTTCGAGCCACAATCATTTGTGTGCTGCCAGATTGTACAAATTTATTACAATATTCGTTCATTAATAATATAATTTATCATTTAGTTTATTGTTCAATTTGTAACAACTTCTTAATCTGTGTGTTTTTTTTTATCATTTATCTATTTTTTTTCTGAGGTATTATTTATATATTCCAATTTGTTGTTAGTGTAAATTTAATTTCTATTCCATTACTATAAATGATATAGCGTAATATTTCTTAATCTGTAATTGATTTAAATATTTAAAGAGCATTCTGTAATATTCCTGGATAATTATTTACAATTAATTCTGTTTCTTGCTATAACATAATATATTTATTTAAAATAAATATAGCTCTTTACAACTTTCTCTATTTTTTAATTTTTGTATTTCATTTAAAAATGCTTTTTAAATTTTTTGTCGGTTTCAGATTAAATTTCTTTACAAATTCGTTTTTTTCTTACAAGATGGTAGATTAAACAAATTTTTGTTAAGAATGTATCGATTTCTTAATGTTTCGGTTATATTTATTTGTTTTGTTTTTTTAATTGAGGAATTGAAATTACATTTTTTGTATCCAATCGAATTTTTTATACATACATTTCTTAATCCTATTGAAATAATAGTGGAAAATATTCTTTCGGTTTAGATGCATTTGCTGCGCATTAAATTCTTAGATTTATTGAGCAGAAACTACTATCAGTATTAATTATGACTTGTTTTATACCGTTAAAATAGTTGCTATCAAATAGAAATTCTCAAAATAAAAAATATAAATTTCCTAAGCTTCCCGTTGCAGACATATAAATAGATTTTAGTGAGCAAAAGTTTCATTCTCCTCATAATAATAGTTAATGGGCATTTTATGGTGTATTTGCTAAGCACACATTCGGGATTTTATTTCTAATTTTGTATTATAAATATGTTTAAAACTATTCTAACATATAAATTATGTATAGTATTTTTATTTATATTTTTTATTTTGGGAGTGGCCTGGCTCAGCGGTAAGACACTGTGCTACTAACTCCAAGGACTCGGGTTCGAATCCGGTTGTGAATGACAATTATTTATTCAGTAAGCCGTTAGTCAACCCTGTGGGATCGAGAACCCTCCAGGGTCCACCCAGCCTCATAAAATGGGTAATCTTAATTGGGGAAAATCTGGCGGGCGAGTGTGATTCTGACCTAATTACCTCCTAATTACCTAGTAACAATACATACAAAAGTACTGCATCCCTTCATAGGTTGTAGCGATACAGATTTATTTTATTTTATGTATTGTATAATATTTAATAAATATCGTTTAAATCAAAATATAATCTCGTAATACATTAATCTATTAAAATTAAAAAAAAAATAGATAAGTTGGTATATAAAATGCATACATGTAATATATATTTATGAGAAAATAGGAAATAATCTTACTTATTTTCGTTCCAAAACTAAATTTCAATTAATTATTTTTCGATGGGTTATAATGTTATATCTCAGCTACATTAATTCAAGGAAAACTCTTTTTTTACGTAATTTATTATAAATTAAAAAGCCGCTAATATATAAATTATATTCAACTAACGACATATGTATGTATGTTAGAATATATCTTATTAGGATGTTGACTAAATTTATGAACTGGAATATCCCTGATGAAGCTGTACAAATTGTGCCGAAACGTCGGTTGTTGACTATTTTTTGTTTTCTTTTGACCCCACCCCCAACTACCTTGTCATAATATATTAGAATAGTTTCTAATTATTAAATGTAGTTGTTTTATTGCATGTAAAAAATGAGTTAGTGCAGCTCGAAACGTTTATTGTAATAAATAGTTAAATTTTTAATGGAAATGATATAATTGATGTATACTTACTTAAGTTATACTCATAACTTAAGGCATTTATAACTTTGATAGGTTCAAGAACTTAAGTCGTAATGCTCCCTATATAATAAAGATGACCCGTACGTTTCAAATTATGAATCAATTTTCCGAATTCCTTTTATTTATGAGTCGTTTGAATAATACTATCAAAATATATATTTTTAGTTTATACAAATAAAGCTTACATGAGAATAGCCTAGAAGGAGGCAGCGTGAATCATGAAGCGCTCGACCAGATCCTTGGGGCGAAGGAGAACTTTCTCTTCTTCTTGGCCCGGACTATCTGCAACCCTCTTACTTTTCGTCTCCAGTTACCTTCGGGCATAAAAATCTTAGGTGTGGTCTTGATTTATCTGCATGCCTTGTCTGATTGTACGTTTCTGCGGAAAACGTGTAATTGTATCTGCTATATTTTAGTCGCTTTTTGTTGAAAAAATTCTTGAACATCCTGGTAGTAACTAGTTTTTCATGGCTTTGTTTAGATTAATAAATAAATAGATTAAATATTGTTTAAATAAAATAATTTTTATTCAAATTAGGCCTCAAACTCTTTATTACTATAAACGTTTCGGCCAATCTGACCGAATAGTGTTAAATTAATCTATAATTAAAAGTATAAAGTTTGAATAGAAAAGTGACAAAATAAATTATTTTGACTTATTTTATGGAGAGACAATAGCCTGCAAAAATTTTTTAATAGTTAGATGTGAGGTGTAAATTTGTATTTAAGATTGTCATTGAGGATGGGTATTTTTATTAACAGAATTTTTATTTTTATGACTTAATTTGGATACAATTTATTTTATCTAAACAATAAAATATTTTATATTAATATTTTAATATTTTAAATATTATTAACATATTGATAAATACATAGTAGATACCATTCCTGTTCATTTTAATGTTTTATTTGTCCAATGGAACTTTATGAAATAATCAATGTAGGAATTAAGACAGTTACGACAATACTTAGAAATAAAATGAAGTGTTTGAACTAAAAATTGCTAGAATACAAGAAATATTTTTCTAGTCAAACGGATTGGACTGCGTATTTTTTATTTTATTTTTTTTTTTTTGTTCTTAACATTTAATTAGTAGCTACAGTTCATCAAAGTCTCTTTGAAAAAAAAATTATTGGTTATGAGGGCAAACATTGGATTGGGCAAGAACATTTTTTTCCAGGTGTGGTTAAAGCGGTTAGGTTCAGTAAAATTTCTAGAAAAAAAAAACTTTACTATTATACCTTTTTTTTATAACAAACAGCTGCATGGACGAGAAAGTTAAGACAAAATAAAACAAAGAAGAAAATAAACATCATGAAGGAATAAATTCTAAAGAGTGCGGTGGCACTGTGGAAAGACATCTTACTATAAAATCTTAGGGCCTGAGTTCGAATCTTGCTGTGGCAGATAGTTATTTTCTGTTATACTATAGCCGTGAGTCAACCCTCTGGGTTTTGGAACCCTCATGGGGTCCACCTAGCCTCATAATGTGAGTACCCTTGATCGGGGAAAAATCTGGCGGTTGAGCGTGATGGGAAGGAAATCACCTTGTATATCCGTGCTTAAAAAAAAAATTGATTCCTTACAAATCCTTAAACCATGACCCATCATTGGGTCGTAGCTGTTCACGTTATTATTATATTAAAGGAATAAATCCAGAATTGGAGGTTAATGAACTTAGAGGTTTATGGAACTTTTATTTTTTTTACTTGTATTTTTGATAATTGAACCCATATACTTCAAGGAACTTAACCAACATATTGTTTTTCCATTTTTTAAAAAAGTTATATCAATATCTTTTTCATTTCTTAACAAAAAACCGAAATTTATGTCCTTATCTAATAGTGATATAGAGAACATTGGATTTCGGAAAAAATAAAGGTTATAATTAATTATTAATTACTTCAAAATTTCAAAAAAATGTTGGTCGATTCCTTACCAATCGATTACCTACAGATTTCACTCTTCGCTCTTACAGAGGAAAGTTCCAAACAACTTCAATAATTTAGATCATCACAAATGTTTTGATGTTACCAAAAAAAAAAAAAATGTACAACTGAAAAAAACATGAGGAATCAATAAGAAATTACAGGATGTGGTAAAATTCATAATTATTAGCAGATAACATCGATACGAATGAAATAGGAACGCAGTAGTTGGATAACGAAGAAATCTGTTAGAGATAGCGTTGGTACCCTAGGGTTCAAACGAAACATATATGGGAGGATTGTATTGATGGATTTCAATAGTGAATATTAATTAAGAACTGTTGGCGTTTTAGGTATCAAAATAATTAATTATATTTAAGACAGTTCTTCAATTCATATATTATATATACATCCTTATTTAATATTAGAAATACTGTAAGTAGTACTTTATACATAATATATTATGTTAATAGCTCCCTCCAAAAACGTTTTAATATTTCTTAAAATAATAAAAATCCTACCTTCCTAAAGATTTACGTATTTTCGTTTTTGGTGCGTAAGATTCATTATAGTTTCATGGCGTTTCCGTTTTGACTACCTTCCTAAACCTCAAAAATATTTTTCTTATTTGATAAAAGTAGATATGAAATAAAAATTTCACGTGGAAGAAATATGCCTTCATGCCCTTGGAGATAGACCTAAGCGGTTACTAACTGGTGGTAAAAGGTTAACCCCCAACACAGCAACAGGGGCGCATAGCGCTTATTGGGGCGTTGCATTCGAAAACTGCAAAAATTTCAATTTTTTTTTTTTAATTAATAGTTTTGATATTAGATTATGAGGAAAAAAAATCTTTTAAAATAATTAAATCACATGTCATATTTCGTATTTAGAAAACAATTCTAAATAAATTGAAACAACTAAATAAATTGAAATATGAAATGAATTTGGCTAGTTTTTGGATTCGTAGATTAGAATCATATGTTAAGGAATACATATCCAAAGCCTCGTTATAATATAAGCTGATTGATATAAAAAGAGTATTTGAATTATTATCAAGAAATAAATTTTGGAGGAGTGGTTCTATATTACTAATATCGTCGTTTCAAAAAAATGTAAAGGGGTCTGAATGAGAAGAAATAAAAATATTTTTATTATAACTGTTGGGGTAAGAATTTTTTACCATTACACACTACAAAAACATAGCTACATGCTGTACATAGTTCATTGTATTCAATGAATCTTAATAAACTTAACGAACCCGAAAGTACGATGCCGATACCAACAAACGTTCTCTACATACATCTTTCCAGTGTCGCCCCTACAAACCCAAATCTACCAGATCAGACTTAATGCAATCTTCTCATCTACGTTTCGGTTTACCCCGAATTTTATTTATCAGGTGCAGTTCCTTCAATTCGCCCTTAATCAATGAAACTTACCTCACAAAATTTTTGACTCACTTGTAAAGAATTTTGAATACTTCTTGATTCAAAAGATGCTGATAGACTTTTAAATCTTGGTGGGGGCACAATTATGTTGGGGAATAATGTAATCGCTTTAGAGAAGAATTTTCGGACCGGTGTATGGAGTGATTCCATGTTCAATGCAGTTTTCATATCATGAGCACTTTTTCCGTTACTAAACAATATACTGAAAGTCTCTTCAAAATTAATAAAATTAATTTTAAACTCAAAACATTTTGAAAAAAAATTTAGTTACTTGCAAATAAGTAAGTGAAACTGTATTGGTTGATCCTTTTAAAAAAGCTGATTTATAACTTAAATTAAGGTTGGCTAATTATGATCGGGAGTATGTATATAAATTTTTATTTATACATAGTTGGAGAGAGAGAAAAGAGGAGCACTAGGAGAGAGATGGTAGAGGGACCGCTGGCTCGGCGGTCGATAGGGCGTGGAGAGGTCATTAACTCCCGGGAACGCTAGCTACCGTGGTGGCTGGCGGGTCCTCCAGTTCTGTTATTTCTTGCATAACTTGATGAGGGGGATATAGCTCTGTCCTCGTACAGCTATTGCTTCGTCGCAAGTTAACTTAGAGTAGAAGATGCTTGGGGACGCGGTCAGTAAAAAATACAAATAAATTAAAATGTATTTATTGATGCTAACGTTTCGGCCTGAATTTCAGGCCTTCATCAAGGCTAAGAACAAAGAAAAATATAACAACCATAATGATTCAATGGAAGTATAAGAATAAGAAAAACATAGGAAGTAGTGTTGAAGGAAATTCATAGTGTAATATTACAAGAATATTGGAAGAAGATAGTTGACCGTATGAAGTAGGTTGGAGGAAGATAGTCAGGGTGGCGGTCAATCAAAATAGTAAATGAAAACTATTTATTGTAAATCAACGTCAGGCCCTGTTTCATAAAGAAAGCTAATAGTATTAGTTCAAAATACAAGTATAGAAACAACGTGGCCATTACACTAATACTTATTTTTTTCAGAATAGGGAGGACTATAAGTGATATTACAGGGCTTAATAAGTACTAAAGTACAAGTTACTACTGTACAAGTCAGTGTAATTATATTAGGTTAAATCTACAAGACTAATAGTATTAGTTTGTACTTTATTATGAAACAGGGCCCTGCTGGCTGTATCTATTAGTAACTAGTTTTTAGTCATCCTATATATATTATTATTATTATTTCTTCTTTTATATATTATATATATTACATATTTTCGTATTTTCTCTGTATATTTATTTTAATGTTTTGTCAATTCTTACAATGCTTGTATATTGTTTTTAATTTAACCCTGACTAAGCCCTATAAACGTTGGTTAACAATAAATAGTTTTCTTTTACTATTTTTATACTTTTATTGACCGCCACCCGGACTATCTTCCTACTATAAAATTAAGAATGAAAGATACAACTAGATACAAAGATACATATACAAATCGTAAATTACTTAAAATTTAAGTAATAAAAAAATATATATAGAACTACATTTCACATATATGTTTTTCATGTATTTGTATCCAATCTTCTCACAAATAGAGAATCTCAAAGTTGACCATGGTTTGAGTTGGGCGAACAATTAGCTATACTTGAAGCTAAAATTATCATGAATATCATACTTATTTATCAATGGTTCATTCATGAATAAGGATCTTATCCTTGGCAATTTTAGCGATTAGTTTCATCCATAGCTAATTTTTGCCCAACTCAGTCCACAATCAACTATTACTCATCAAGATAAATCTTACTGTACAAATATACCTCAAATAATCACTAAACTTCATACAATACTTTAAGAATCTGGTACATCAATTAAAATATAAAAGAAACAATAATATTACATAAATGAATAGCATCACAAAAATAATAATAATTAATAACAATAATAACAAAGAAATTTACTACCTTATTTTCTGATTTACAAAGGTTGATATGTACAATTACATTTATATGTAGTTTGTAGGAAGATAGAGTGGCGGTCAATAAGGGTATAAAAATCTATCAAAATCAAATATAACCAACGTTTCGTCCCACTTTGCATGGCTTCTTCAGTGCTGTCAAATTGAAACACAGCGAACGATTCAAGTCCAAAACACAGTCGTTGTTTCAATCTAACAACCCTGACGAAGCCCTCCAAAGTGGGACGAAACGTCGGTTTACAATAAATAGTTTTCATTTACTATCTGGTAACTATATTGACCGCCACCCGGACTGTCTTCCTACAATCTACTTCATACGGTCTACTATCTTCTTCCAATATTGATATGTTTAGTTTGTCAGCACTGCCAATAATGAAAATTGTTTCTATGTTTCGCCGGTCAAAAATGCTCATATTTTACACAGTGGAGAATTATATGATATAAACTATCATAGATAAATTTATTACAAATATTGCAGGGTTCATTATTGAAATAACAAACCCAATCCCAGTATTTGAGGGAGGCTCCCCCTTACAAGGTTGTGACTACAAAATTTAATGAAACTATTTTTTCAGCATAAAAAATCTCGGTAATTAAGTATAAAACATACTGATAGCTCTAAGTTACCTAAGTATATTTGTGCGAATAGTTTTAATTGAATAGTGTTGTTCAACTTATCTTAAATGGCATTTGAGTATTCTCGGTCAGCCGAATCTTACTGGAAATTGAATTCTCAAACGATTTTGTCCTTAACATCCGATATTCCGCACCATAGGCAAACCGTAAAAAAAAGAAAAAAACAACTAAACCCGCCACTCTTAGAGGAACGGTCCTTAATTACTTTTGAAATATTTGCTTAAAACGGCAAGGAGAAACTCTAAGATAGTTTAATCAAGACATATTTCAAAAGCGTCTGAAATTGGAAAACGGAGTGAAAAATTGTTTTTGAAATTATATTCTGTTTGAGAGAATACTTCATTAAAAATACAATATTCCTTTCCAATGGAAATTCCATAAGTGTGTTGCAGAATATTAAAGTAGGTTAGTACTTTAGTAGTCTACTTTACAAAAAAATAAACTAAAACCTACTTCATTTAAATTCATATATAGTTTACATAAAAGGGATTGTGGTTTGAGATAAATACAAAAGCTAAGCAAAGGATCAGCAGTTATGAATGTTGCATCAATTTCCTATTTTTTATAATTGTTATAAAAATCCGTCGGAACAGTTTCGTTTAGAATCTTAAATGAAGGTTAGTTTGCTTGCGAAAATTTTTATCAATTTTGGAAGACTTCATACTAAATTTTGAAAAACTTTTTTAGTTGTGCTTCACACATGAAACTTAACTTAAACAAAGATCGTAATGTTCCAAAGTTATATTCTTGGACTGAGAATTCTAAAATATTTACCTTCGACTTGTATTTAGCTCTCTGAGATTTCGTCTTTTTAGTCTCGAGGAAGAGGCGATCATCCAAATAATATGTTAAATGTTATGTTTTTAATAATTATTTATTAATACTTCAGAGTTGTAGTATTCTCCATTTTATTTCATGATGTATCTGCGTTATATTATTTACCGCAGTATTTGATTTTGGTTAAATTAAGCTGTTATGTAATTGTTTGTTTATTTTTCATTGTGTATTTCCACCTGCCGCAGAGTATGGACCTATAAGAAATAGGTACATTTAAATTTCGATTCTTAGGATAGCCGGACGGTTGGAAGCTTGTCCGGTTAAGTTTCTGTCTTGAACTATGAAATAGCATAGCCTGTCCGTTCAGAGGAAATGTGTTGCGAAATATTTCTTGATTATCTCTCACAGAGCGTGTAACTTTTTTATATGTTGCGTTACTAGAAGGGGAACTTCCCAGGCTGATAGTCCAAAAAAAAAATCATGTTTCTATCCTTTATATATATTACCATATGTGAAAGCTGTCAGACGCAAGTTCTGGTCGTTTGTTTAGCGGTCAATAAGTTGCCTTCACACGCAGGACAATCCTTTTATTTTGTGAATCATCGGGTACCATAAAATATTCATTGTGTTATTAATTATTTCCTAAAATTATGTTAATGACTTATAATTTTATTGAAATTTCTCCTAATTGGTGCTATTTTCTTTTGTATTTGAACTTTTCACTTACATGTTTCTAATGTTACCACTTTAATATAATCATTTTAACCCATTTGTTCCCACTGCACCGAAAATGGGGCGGTGATTAAATGAACTATATCGAATTGTAATTAGTCTTTTTGCTGGAATGAAAGATATTGATTTTTGCACTCCTGATAATCAATTAAAAGCAATGCTTCACCATAACCTTCATCAATGAAATGGGTTAATTCTATTCGCCTTGACCTCATACCAACCAAATTCTCAAAATTCCATATAAACCTTTCCAACCATCCTAATCCTTTGGCTCAAAGCTTATCTAGTTGCACCCATCCCTACAGCCCACCTAGAAGGTTGTAAACGGCAGTGGCCAAGAGACTTATTAAAATAAAAATGGACAATTGGAGTTTTGGCAATGGTCAGATTCTCCACTCGAGTGTTTGCGGGCTTTAGCGCACTTGCTCAGCCTCCACTGGCTCACTACCAGTGATACGGCGAGAGGGATGCGCTGGGATCTTTAGAGCTCTGCTCTACCCCTCACACGTGAGGGATAGAGTGGGCTCAGGGATCCTCAGGTAGATTGTATAAATGTGACTAGTGACTATATTATTTTATCATTATGTTATTTTATTTATTTTTCATACAGATAGTTTGATTATGTACATTTTGTTTATTCTTTTATACATTTTGTTTGTATATATTTTAAGAGTTTTTTGTTTTTATTTTAGTATGTATGAGATCATTCATTACTATTACCTATTGTTCACGATTGCAATATCTATCAATAAATAAAAAAGTATTTAAAAAAAAATTCTATTGGAACACAACGTCGTGTCTTTACAATCCCAATCTTCATACCAAAGGTATTAGTAGTATCGTCATTTAATTCTATTATCTTCAAGTAAAATGTATTATCAGAATTTTCGTTGTTTGTAGTATAAATATATTAGATCAAATCACAGCAATTGAAAGGTTGATAGCGATTATTGTATTTAGTTAAAATTTAATATTCATATACATTTATTATTTTTATGTTTTAATGGCATAAACTTAAATTACTATTTTATTCCATTTCAAGTTCATTGCAATGCTCTAGGATTTACAATCTTTTCGGTAACTTTACTTCCTATATATTCAAACAAATACTTTGATCTTTATAACTTGATGTATTGGTTTGTTATGTTTATCCTAGGAAGGATAAATGTCATAAAATACATTTAACTAACTAAATAACGTCATAAACACGTTTAACTAGCTTTAATTTGAGTGCTGGCAGACATTTGTACGTCTTATGGTTTTTGATATATAGATTTACCAAACTAAATTCAATAACTAACTACTGATTTTTCAGTACATTTTGTATAAAATGTTGCTTTTTAAAATCTATTTCTCGGTTAATATTGAACGCCAATAGCTCTATTAGAGCTCATAGCAAAGTTAATCTAATTTAAATGATGTTCTATTGCGTTTCCTGGTGTTTTTGATAATTTTATTTTTATTTTTTTATTTTTTTTTTTTTAAATAAATTATTTTTTAACGTTTTGAAACAGCCACCATTGTATTCCTCTATCTATACTTGGCAGACTCATCAATTTTGATTGGTAATAGTACATAGTTGTCATTAAAGTAAAGGGAGTGGTTCTTGTACCAAGAATAAAATAACCACAACTGAAATTTTATATCATCGGAAATATCTTAAACCCACAATATCTCACAGCTAGTCCGATCAAGGATCAGAACAAATTAAAGATACAACAAACATTTTACCTGTAATTCGTGTTTCAACCCAATATTTTTATGTAAAAGATAGACTGAACAAATATTTTAGTTTTTAAAAAATTGAACAGAATTCTATTGGAACCTGCCCGAATAACTCAACAATACTTTAAAAACATGGGTAAACATTAAAATTACCCATATTTTCGCTTTTTTTTTTCAGGGAATCGGGGACAGTTTTAAACCTTCCCAAATTAATGTTCATGATGTGCAAATATATTAAAAAATAAAAATCTATGCTGATACTGGTCCATCTAAAATTATTTTAGTTTTAAATTGGAGAGAATTTCATTATTTTTTAAAAGTTTGGCTATACCATCCAGGATATGTATAATTTTAGAGTTTAAAAAAAAAACGAATTTTTCAGGTATTAGAAATTATTTTTTAAACCATTTAATGTTTTTTTTTTAAACCCACCCTTATTGCACATCTAATATATATATATGGTGTTCCTATAGGTGTGGTCTTATTGTGGTAGCAGAGACTGTACCTTAAGAGGAACAAAAAAGTCCATATGACCCATAGTCCGATTCTCGACGATATGGGCTAAAAATTAAATTTTGTGTTTTCAGCTGTTATCTATGGTTTTTCTCAGAAAAACTAAAATAAATCTACTCTAAAGCTCACTTAAAAAATGTAAAAGGTGCCAAATGAGCATTCTATCACATGTTGAAAATTAAAGTTAAATATTTCTTAAAATTTTTGGACATTTGAAGAATGTCATTACTCTTCAATGGCTTTGTTGTAATTATCCCGAATCTAAAAAAAAATTAATAAAATAGTTCTTTATTTTTAAACACACTGATCTATGTTGCAGATACGTACAGCTCTGTTTTATTATAGGTATTATTCTTGCTAACGTTCTTTAAGGGGTAGACCGAAACGTGGATTGGGAAATTTCGTTCAGCTTAACTTTCGTTTTGGGATTTGGGACCTTTTATTATATATTACTTCTCTGTTAACTATCCGTCCATTATAAGTCCTTCTTCAAGCCAGTGTTTAATATTAAAAATATATGAAGTCATTGAAAAGTTATCCAACAGTAACTTGGATAAAACTGTAAAATTCTAGTTTTAAATCATGGTTGTACAGAATCGATTGCTGACCTTCATTGAAAGATTAAGATTAGGTAAGTGTAGTTTGTCTTGGATGATACTCAATACATTTATTATTATCTATCGTTGATGGATTTGAGAGGAAATAAAACACTTGCGGACTAGATATCAATATGAACACATAACAAACGCGTGGTGTTTCATAAATCCTGTTATATAACATTTTATATTTTAATTCGTGTTTATTTTCAAGTAATGTAAATTTTAACGCTCCCAATTCATGAATTGATATTTTAATATGTCAAATGAAGTACAAATGACAGATGCGAGAAAAAATAAATTTTATATTTGAATTTACAGAAAAATTTAATTTCGATTATTTATATATATAATTTTATCGATAGTAGCATCTGCATCGTCGAAATGTCTACTCCAGTGTATTTTTCGATAATTAGACCGTTTAAAAGGGGGAAAAAAATTCCTCTGCCATCTAGATTAACCGGAAATTGGCTGTTAGGTTGTCGCGCCTGGGTACCGGAAGTGACCTTGACACTGGTTCATTGCTTGGCCGCCAGTGTCGCATCTAAACAGCCGGCAGGTCTTCCGCTGTCATAACACTTCCTTCCCTCAGGTATTTTATTATGACAACAAAGCTGTATCGGAATGTAAGGCTCGCTTTATTTGTTTATTTCGCCTCAATTTAAATTGTTTCAAACTGATTATTAAAGTAAATAATCAGTTTTATAGAAGAAGAGAAGTAATATGTAATAAAAATGATCATGGAATGTTCTTGAATAATTTGTTGTGAAATTTTAAGTTGAGTAGTAAGTGGTAATATGGAATTTCATTTAGTTTTTATATTTATAAAAAATTATGTTCGGATGGGTTCCCAAAAAAACGGTGTAAGTGTATTCAGTCAATGAGTATACTTTCACAGTTAGTTCATTTAAATCTCTTAAATTAGAGTGCTACCAATGGGTAGTTTCTCTGCACGCCTGTTTCACTCCAACAAAACAGATCAAATTTACTAAATTTATTCTAATGTATAGTTGTAAATAGCAATAAATAAAAAAAAAAATCTTAAAATCGCCAGCCGATTACACATGATAAATAATTATCGATATTGTACATGTACTTGTTGAAATTGTTCCTCTGTTGTGAACTACAATATATATTGATTGACTTGGAATATGGAAGATGTTAATAGACAATTGAGTATATAAAATGTAAAAATTGTAAGTAATTCTTATAGTTATTAATCTGAAATTATATTCTCTGTATATTTTAGTTCCTTAAATATACTTGAATAATTAGTTGAAGAAATTCTTTGTTCTAAAAAACTGTTTTTTTTTTTTTTCATTGTAAAGCATGACGATACAAACAATAAAGTTGCGAAACGTCGGCTCAATATAATTGTCTTATTGACTGGTTTGAGATCCTCAAAAATGAATATATATCTGTATCTTGGATCTTAAATACATATGTGCATATATGTGGCTGAGTTCTTAAAAGACCAGCGTTAATTGTTTTTTAAATTTTGTGTTTTTATTATCCAAAGATTTTTTCAATTTAGTAAATATTCAAAGTATAACCTAAATTAATTTTTAAATCTATAAAATATAACCTATTTTAGTTCGTTATTTGGCCTTTTTATAATTAAAGATTCACTAAATTAAAAACCTTTAGTATAAAAATCACAAAATTAAAAAAATTCACAATGGTCTTTTAAGAATTAAGCCACACCCACACACGCATACACAGATATATATTTATTTATTTATGATCAGTCAATAAGACAATTATATTGAAGCGATGTTTCGCAACTTTATTGTTTACATATTCATGCCCTACCAAAAAAAATAAAGATTTTTAGAACAAAGAATTTCCTCAACTAATTATTTTAAGAACTATACATTATGTAAAAAATATATAATTTGAGATTTAATAACTATAAACATGACTGACAATTGTCTATCAGAATCTATATATTTGATTGTCTCTCAATTATCTGTTTCGACAACCTGGAGTTAATTTTCCAATTTTTTTTTTAAATTTATTTATTGAGATTTACAACTGTACATTAAATACAACAAGTAAATTTGAAGTAAGATCTTAATGGTATGATACATCATGTAGAGAAACTACCCATTAGTAGCACTTTAAATTCCAAATATGAACTAGAAAATATTGTGACAGGTTTGGACTGACACCCAGTGTGTATCACATTTATAAAATGTTTAACAATGAAATGAAATAATTTTTTGTAAGAAATTAATTTAATAGACAATACGTAATATTCAACCCCTCTACCTTTCCCGGTGAATAAAATAATGAAGCTAACCAAAGGTGTAGGAGTACCAGGCAGCCTTGACTCTTAACCTATCATTCCTTGCATCCTCGTCTTCGAGGTCTTCCTTTTCTAAAAAAACTTTTGAAACCTTGGGAAGTAAAACTAAACGGCTTGGTGACTTTGTTTTGTTTTTTAAATAGCTTTAATGCATTTTTTGGTTGATAATGATAAAGCTTGATTCTGTGCAAATGATTCAAGTCGAGTAAAGATTAGGAAAAAATAGGTGAAACTAATTCTCACAAAGATGGGATTTGAAATGTTTGTTCGTTGTTGGTATCTTTTTGACTTTTTGCTGTCTAGAAAAATCGTAATTTTCCACGTTTACACTTTATTCAATTGTAAATATAAACTATATATATAGTTATATTTTTTTCTGTAAAAAATTTATATCTGATATTGTATTTTTTTTTTCTATTTATTGATCATTATTTTTAAGTTTTCTACTCTTTCAAGCTTTGTTAAACGAACTTCTTTTGTAATATAATGTTGAAGTTATATTACAAAATATATCAAATATCAACACTTTCTTAATTATATGAATGAGCTTTTAGATTACCATTTACTGAACCAAAATGGTTTCTTGACATGCATAACCGCGTAACTACATGCAACTTAATCAGCATGGAATTATCATTGCAAACAGGTGCATTGTTAGCGTGCTCTTGGATTCGATTTCCCCTAACCTTGAATTTTCAATTAATACTAAAATCCTTCCATTTTATATTGCCGTCAGTAAAAATGTCAGCATTTATTATGTTCAACAAATATCAGTGAATTTATGGTTTAAACGTTTTTCCTTGTAAATGTAAAATAAATAAATAAGTTGTTAGTGATTTACCGCATTACATTTTATTGAAAGTCAATCAAAATTTTTTTTAAATTATTCTAGTAGAATTTATGATTGTGTGAAAATACTTTTTTATATTTGTTGAAAATTACTAAAGATCATTTAAAAATCACCCTTTTAAAAAAAAAAGGTTTTTGATTAATTTTTATTTGTATAGTTATTATTTCACATTACCAAAGAAAGAAGAATTTAATATTGATAATTATAAATAAAGAATAATTACTAATAACAGTAAATTTACTCCTTTATCGATATTACAACATATATTTATTTATTAAACTAAATTTTTCTTTATTAGTAATGAATTGATTGCTACTATCCCTAAGAACCAGGGTTCGAAACCATCTGTGAAACTTTATTATTTATTTATTACTGTATTCCGTGAGTCAGCCCTCTAGATTCCTCCCAGACTCATAAAGTGGATACTCTTAATTAGGGAAAAATCTGGGGGTCGAACGTGATTCTGACCACATCACCTCCTCGCACAACCGTTGGTCTATTAAAAGCATTCCTGACCCTTCATGGGTTTTAGCTGAATAGATTTAATACTGAATTGAGGCGTATAATTCCAACTAGTCCATTTTCAAATTTTTGTTTTATTTTCAGTTTCGTTCCTAGATTTTCTTGAGTTAAAATGATTTCTTCCAGAAGGAATTAAATCATTTAACTGTTTTGAGCAAAAAAAAAAAATCATTCATTTTGCCGTAATTTTATCATAGTACCATAATTGTTAATTTCTTACTTAAATATTACATAGATCTTTATAAGAATAATACATGCTTTTTATAAAATTAAAATTTCCGTCTTCTTTAGAAATTAAATAATGTAGTATAATGGGAAAAAAGAAGCTAAAATTAAGTACTTAAACGATAGAACTCTAAAAATCTGGTGCCTTGCGCACATCATACATCACTTATTTATATTTTTCACACATCAAGAAAACCTTGAATACAATTTTTTATAGCAACAAAAATAAAATCCCTATCTAAATTTTCAAGTGCATTTAATTTTGTTCATTTGAAAAATTAAATTCTTATTTTATTTAGAACTGAATAAATTATTATCTGTTATTTTTAACAGTAATAAATAGTAGGTGAATACAAAATATGAAAGAATTTGGTAATTTTTGTTTTTCCATGGTAGTTATTGCAATAGTCAGTTTTTTTTATTTAAGTTCAAATGTACTAAAAAAATTACCTGGCCTCATTTCAAACAAAAAATTTTTTTATACTTGATTTTTTTAAATTTTTAACCAAACAGAACATGAACTGACTCTTATTAGGGGTGTTTCAAATCCTCCCACAACTAATGATGTGCTGAAATCGGCGATTTATCGAACCTAGCTGAAATGAGTTGTCAAGCCGTGAAAAATGGTTGTCTTCAGCTATGATGTTGATGAGGAAATGGCATAAAGTTATGCCTGTGAGAGCTCTAATCTGATATTGACGAAAGTTATAAAAGATTAATGTAGTTGTCATGCGTTGTGTGAATTGAACAATGCAATATGATCTATATAATGCTCATTTAAAAATGTAATAATAATTTCCTGGTAATAGAGGGAAAATGAAAAAATGTTATTTTTCACCGTGTGAAAACTCGATGGCCTTTCTCTTTGCATCCTGACCCAAATGAATATTTTCCATTCCACCGGAAAAGTTTGCTTTGACCTTACTTCTTAGAATTGTTATTCTTTACTCAGTGGCTTGATAAATATATATTGATAAAAAAAAATTATCATTTACAAATGAAGAAACGAATAATGAAGGTGTAAAATCATGAACATATGAACGTGAGAAAAATTCATTTAAATATTTTTGTTATTATTTTATACTGGAAAACACAATTGTTAACTTTTGAGAACTTCCACAGTTTTGGGTTTAGAAAAAATATACATGCTATATAAAAAGATTTTTAAAAATGCGTTAGTGCACTTAATATATTCATTAATATTAAAATATATTAAAGTATTCAAAATATTTTTCAAAGCAAAAATCTTTTTTTTTTTTCTAAAATATCACATAGCACCTTCATCCTCTCGTGTTTTCAATTAATAATTGCGGAAATGTAATTGGTCACGATTAGTTTTAATTATTACCCAAGGATCCTTAATTTGTCTTGTTTTATGACACAAATAATTATCGAAATTCTTGATTCGATTTTTAAATAATCTCGCTTCTTGCAAAGAGACAAATTTAAATAGTGTATGAACATAAGAGGAAGAAGTATTGAAACAAACGGCGATTCCCTGTACCAAAAAGATAAGAAAAGTGTTTAATTGTCGGTTGTAAAATTAATAGACGCTATTAAAGGATTTATAGTAATTCATTCCCGCAATAAACCTACCAAGCTTCTACTGAATGCACTTTGGTCTTGAGAATCCTTCACCTTATGCTGTGTATAAAAATCAATCATTTGATTTTTTTTTTTCCTTGGGTAAAACTTTAAACTCAAATAATTACATTTTTTTCTTGTTGCTTGTTTTTATAATTTGTATTCTTTGTAAAATAATCAGGAGATCTGTGTTGTGGTTAAGAAAAACAAAAAAATAGTTTCAAATATTTATTTATATCCAACATTATTTACCCTGTAATTCTAATCTATTTATTACTTTTCTTATCTATCACTTATCATCAAAGCATTAATTTTGTTCACTATTGGATATTTCAATCACTTATGTTTTTCTCTAATTTATTATCATTCTCATTATTTATCTTTCTATAGCGTAACATTAATAACACCAATATTATTAATTTATTATTTTATTATTAGTTACTAAGTCAGTAAATATATGTTTTGGTTAATTATAGATCTATTTAATAATATATATTCTTTTTTATCAATTTATTACTCATTACTATGGTAATATATCGTTTTGGTATTCATCTTTAACTTAATTACTATTTTAAATTTATGTTTCACGTAATATATTTTATATCTTCTGTCTAAGAACTGTATAGATAGAAATTTTGACCATTAATAAGTTTTTGAAACTATTTTTTAGTTTTTCTTGATCGCAACTGGGCCCATCTCTTTCTAATTTACATACGATCAATTATCTATACATAATTAGTAAATTAATCGTATACAGAGTTCATTTTTTGCTCAAATACTAACCATTAAATTTTCAAATTTTATTTTTATCTGTTTTATACGACACTTATGCTTAAATATTGATAGTCTAATCGAACTTATTTTGATAATTTATTTTATGAATGCATACATACATATTTCTTTTTAAAAGTTGTGAAAGTTGGTGAGGTTGATCTTCGACCCAAATTTCGTCACGTTTTCGAAATTCAGATTAGAAACCGTAATAATAGCTGAACCGTAAAGACTGTTTTTGGTACGTTTTAAAGCGCTACGTGGTGGCACGAAACGTAACTAATATAGTCCACAAGTGACCTAACAGTCGTAGAAATAACGTTTCTTATTGTATTAATTTTTTTTAAATATTTGTTTCCACTGTTTTTTTACAACTTCGAAATGGAGTTACAAAGATTATTTTTTTAATTTAAATATTAGGAAAAGTTATTGGATTGTTCGGGAAAAAATTGTGATTTTTAAAAGTTGATGATATAAAATCAATGAAGAAATTAGGGAGGGAGGAAATAATTTTCACACTACTTGAACTGAATTTCTTCACGGCAATTTTTTTTTTTCAAATATTACAAAGTTGTCTCAGTTAGAATTTTTAATTATTTATACATTCCAAAATAATTTTGTTAACTATTGTAATTTTTATAACTTATTTTGATGATGTGATATTTAATCATTTATCAAAAAAAATAGATTTTTAGCTTTGTTTCTTACCTGAATATATCTCATATGATCGATGCATAAGTTAACATAAAAAAAAAAAAGAATTAACCCTTTTTTTTAAGTACTGTTCACATAGTGTCATTTAAATTTTGTTCACTCAGCACATTATAATTTACTTAAAAAAATATGCACTCGTTTTTACTTGAATCTGTTTAAAAAGTAGACAGGTAAGGGGATAATAATTTCAGCAGACATTCTTTTAAATAAATCTGCATGATCCAACATAATTTTTAAAAAAATCAAAGATATCTAACACCGACGAGGGCCACATTCAAATATTTTTTAAATTTATTTATTGAATTTACATCTGTATTAAATAAAATTTGTAACTAGAAAATATTATTTTTGTTATATTACAATGGCATGTCTTGTGGAGAGTCCAGGCGCTAATTATCAGGAATTGAAGAGGAAGCAGGGTTAGAAACAAGCTTATACACTTAGGAAGTTTATTATGAAAAGATTGATATCTGCTTCAGGTCAAACCGGATACATATAGAACATTAAGATCATTATGAATGATTATTTTTTACGAAGTAAGGATTGCATATAAGAAGTATTCCATGGGTTTAGTGGAGCTCAAAGCTCAACTGCGTAAGTCCAAATAGGTCTTATTTAATTTATTGTTAAGTAAATGAGTCATCAGCAATTAATTGGATGTTTAGACCGTTTTTCTAGTAAAGTGTTGTAATAGTTAAAATCCACGGACAGTTTTATGCCTTTCCAGTCTTGAATGGGGTTTCCAAGTTTGTCGTTTGTCCAGATTTTGTCCTTTCAAGGGTCTGTTTGACTGAAATATTTAAATTAATTTTTTTGGTAGGTACACAAAATATTCGCGTGTTGAAATAAAGTCTTCCAAAAACAGTTAAATCAAGTGTTGATAAGAAATTCTACTGATAATTAGATAATTTTAAAATTTGATAATTACTTTTATCGCATAGCTTTAAAATCTGTAAAACTGTCTAGTCCAGTTTTACGCAATTTTAAAAGTTCATGAATATCTCGAAATTCGTTTATCTAGGTATTTATAACGATTTATATATTGTAAATTACAATATATTATCTAGAAATTTATCTTATATGATTTATTGTTATATTTATTATAGTTTTAGGAATAGTTATTAAAATTCATTATAGTAATATTTGAAACAACTCGCTCCTGACTAAAACCTCAAATGGATTTCGGCTCCTACTTTTAAAATTATTATTAAGACTTTTTAATTATTAAGTTATTTCTATAATTACATCATTGACCAAAATATCGTTGTGAGTTACATAGCTTTTAACCATGTTTTTATTTGTTTTATTTCGTAAATAACCTATTGCTTGAACAATGGTATAATTAAGGATTCAATGTTAATATTTCTTTAAATGATATATTTAGTACAAAATACAACATTAATTAAAAAAAAAAAAAAAAAGTCAGACATTTGTCCTTTGTTGCACTTTATAGAAATTGTAGAACTTTTTTTTTTTTTCAAAGCCTCTATTTGCAATTAAGTTTTGTGTTTAACAGAGTCTGTATAGTGGGGTATTGTTTCTATCTGAAACGTTGTTACTTTTTAAAACATGAAACAAAACCTCATTTCAAATAGGGTCTTTGAAAAAAAAAAAACTTATAAAAAAATAAACCTTTATTTCAACAAACGTATATAAAGCAATATAAACTAATTGATTCTTAGAGGAACATCGTAAAAAATAGATTTAATCTATAATTATTGCGAGATGTAGTTTACAAACTATTTTTGCGGTTTCAAGACTCTTTGTTTATTTATTCAATTAAAAATTAATAAGCCCTTTAAGGCATTTAAACTCTCTTGAAATAGTTATAAACTTCCGTATTGCCAAACAGGCATGGTTAGGTGGAAAATAAATAATAGTTATCAAACCAAAGGAATTTTTATAAAAGAATTATTAATGACTGAAATCGAAGGACTAATTCTATTGACGTTTAGTTTAATATTTTTCATTGGCTCGAATAGTTAACAGTGCTTTACATAAAGAAAAAACTTAATATCAGCAATTTATAAAAAACTGGAAATATAGATAAAACGAAAAATATATAGATTATATTGGCAATTTTCTAGTGTTATTTCTGCGCTGTTTTGACTTATGAGAAGAAGTGGTTGTCCAAAACCATTGACATGCTGTGTGTCTAAATAATCGGCCTTTACAAACACGTGTTGAATCGTTCTCTCATTGTCAGTTGAAAAGAGGGTATCAACCCCGATTAGGGCTGCGTGTATTTCCGGCTGCTGGTGTTACGATTCGGTCGGCTGCTTCACAAAAAATATCCCGTTTAATGTACCGTAAAAGTAGCATTTTAATGATTTCAATATCACTATAAGGATTAAAAAATATCAAAACATTTTGAATTGTTTAATTTAAAAGGTTTTTGTATAATTAAATACGACGGAACGTTAATATTCGTAGGATAGAGGAAGGGAATAATGAAACACTTATCGATTTCCTTGACTTACCTTGGTTACGCAATGCTGCTGAGGTTGAAGGTCGCAGGTATCACATCTGTAAATTATTTGACCTGTTTTTATTTTTTTTTTTACAACTGTATTATTCTGTAATATAATTAAACTATGTTAATGTTCGTTATACTTTTTCAATTTTTATTTTTTTAAGTTAACTGAATTATTTATCATGTTGTTCTATATGAAAAGCATTTAAATTATTTAGTAGTCATTCGGCTCATGTTTACTCTTATTGTTAGTTTAATTAGGTTACTATGTCAAACAGTAGGTACATTAATTTTTAAGGAAACATTATTCAAAACATGAACGGAGTTTCTGTATTCAAACTTGGAAACTGTATAAACAAACAACGGTTTAGATGTTGGGTAAAGGGAGCTAGATGACTATATACCATCTACATAGCAGGAAGAGGCGGACGAGTATATAGGGCAGTAAATCAGACAGAATGACGACCCCACCCTATCACAGAAGAAACTGGCCCACCCCGGGGTGGGAGTGGACCAATTGGAGAGGGGGAAGGGGCAAGATGGCTGCAGGGGGCGGGGCAGTAGGGGACACGCCCACCACTCCAGTAGGTGCTGCCCCTAGTGGCCTTCTCTAGAAACCTCCATTGTTGCCCTCATGTTCCTCACACACCCCCTTTTTGTGTTTATTTATCTTTTGACATTAAAAGATAACATCGTTATTTCACTAATTACAAAGCTTTTCTCAGCCTGGAGGCAAAGAGGTAACAAGAAAAATATTAATAGGTGGCCGGCCTTTATTAATATACAATTATACTTAAATATTGATTCCGTAAGATAATCTTTAGAAATTTAACAGTAAATTTAAAGTTCATCTGTTTCGAACTTATATAATCCATTTTAAGTAAAAATCTATTAATCATTTTAAACATAGTCAAAATATTTTATCTTTAAACTTTTATTTAAAAAAATAAAATCTGTTTGAAAATTCATTTTTGAACCTAAACATTTCATACAATATTTAATCAACTTATTATTTAACCAATTATACTGATACGATTAGTGTGTATATGCTGTACAGAACACATTTTGTATTGGCCTTGTTGTTAGTTTAGCATTACGGCCAACAGATAGGGTACACGTCGCCTTTGCTTCAACTTCACTCAACTTTACTAAACTTCAAAATGAATTACTTCAAACTTTGTCCTATCTGAACTTTATTTTGTGTGTATGTGGTTATATATACGCAAAATAGTACAATATAAATTTTTTAAAATTGTTAATCTGATTCTAGGTCATATACAGTTAGTGTTAATTTCACCACCATAAAGCTGAAAATGAATTCAAAATTTAAATTTAGTTCGGGTTAAATATTATCGTATCAGTAGTGATTATTTTTTTTGAAATTCTAATTACGAACATGTTTTTTTTTACATATAAGATTATATAAGATATTTTGAGACACAAAGGTGAAAAATGTATATGTTTTCATTCCTTGTAGTATTAATTCTAAATAACATAGTGATTTTCGAAATACTCATGTTTATCAAATGGTTACATTTTTATGTTTATTTGGATAGAGTTATGATTAAGTATACCCATAATATCAATAGTTATACTATATTAATGCTTTAATTTGTAGTATTAAAATCAATTATATGTTAAAAGAAAACAGTTTCAGACCAACCATGCAATATTAAATTGGAACTTTGTTAATTTGTTAAGAGCCTAAATATTTAATGGATGCTCCTAACTTTAATCGCTACTTATCAAGTACTTAATTTCTTTTCTTATTTCTGTATTACATTTTATTATCAAACAAATTTTCTTTATTATTTGGAATCCTTGACAAGGCTATTACGTTATCTGATATGTTTGGAGACGTTTCTCTTATATAGGTTATGGGATAATACTTAATTCAGATTTTTAATTGATTCTGTTACCTTTTATTTTTAATTCAAACTATATTGGATAATAGTTTACCTTGATTATAATTTTGAAAAATCATTGGTGGATCAACGGCAAGAGAAAAAAGGGAAAATTCTCATACTAAAATAACCAATTGAAAAAATGGCGTTCAAAATATGCCTTCTAATGTCAATACTTCATACTGCATTTTTGTAATATTTTGCTTTAAAAAAATTTGCTTAAATTTTTTTACCTAAATAAGGCATTACTAAACGAATATATTTAATTTTTAGTTTTAATTAAATTTTTTTATTAATTAAAATTAAGTAAATGTCCTAAAGTTCTTTTGTTCTATTTTTTTTTTTAGATTAAAACTCAACATTTATTCATGTAGTCCAGTGGTCAGGTCTGTGAGTAATATGAGCGGAATCCTAATCAAGATCGAACTAGTTTCAAATTGGTTCAAACTGTATCATTTGATGTCAATGAGTTATTAATAACTGATATATCCTGTTAATGCCTCCTCAGACAATAAAAGGCAGAATCCCATAATTCTACGTGTCATGTTTCTCATATACCTTTGAAAATATGAACTGAAAATTAAAAATGGTAATATACTATACAGAAGAGTGTATCTAATTTATAAACAAAAAAAAAGTACTCCAAAAACATTTGTCATACTTCCAGCCTGTTGTATGATTACTTCAAGGTCTGTGGGCAAACTGTTAATGGTAAGCCTTACTTTCCCTACCACTCACAAAAATAAATATCCCTGGATCCACTCTTCTTTAATTTGTTTATATTTACTTACTACGAACTATGCTTTCGATAATTAACTACATTCACACGTTCAAATTTTATCTCATGCTATTCAATCAAATTTATTTCATAATAAAAATAAATTATATAATTATCCTTACTTTTATCACCCTATATCGGGGAGTAAATAAATCTGCCTTATTTTATTATGAGAAAATTAATTTGAAATATTCTTGTTCAATAGCGTTGTTAAAAATCCCATTTTTGACTATTAATTATCAAACATGAAGTGAACTCGCACAAATACTTCCAGGAGTGGTATGTTTGAAAATTGATTTTAATGTGTGACAAGGCCGAAGACGAATTTCCGAAACATTAGAAAAATATGAAATATTTAAAGCTATTTAATAAAACTGAAGTTTTTGTTATTATTCTGATCAATAGAGTTCTTACCTTAGTCTTTTGTGTTGATATTTAATAATGAAAAATGAACCCCCCTAAAAAAACAAGCAACCAAAATAAATTTATGTATAGATATTTTTGATATTTAATATTGCTGTTGTTTAATTTTAGTATTAATTGTTTTAAATTTCATACATGCCCTAATAACGTAGTTATTTAGTTTAAAAATTTTAATAATAAAACTCGGTTATCCGATAACTACCGTGTAATTAAATTTATCAGCGATCCCCGGCACTCCATCCTCCTAGCCCCATCCTGTTGTAACATAGTACCTTAATTAACTCGCTTCTCCAGCAGATCTCCAGTGTAACTTACATAAGAGCTCATATTACTCCATGCTTTGGAATGGTTTAATTTAAACCTTATCCTGATAGTATCGATACAGGTAACAATTAAATATTAAACTTGTTATTGTTCATGATGATACTCACCATCTCGAGTATTCAGGACTTCAAAATTAACTTTATTTATTGGTTTATAATTCGAACACGATTTTCTATTCTGGGATTTACATCAACATATTAGCTCTAGCCAAGCATACAATAGTCAACCACCACAATGATTTTATAATGCAGAAATTTAGAGTAATATATATATTTATTACTTTTTGTATGTTATTTTTTTATTTATTGTCCCTTATTTTAAAATGTGTATAGCTTTTTATAATTATCACACATATTTTCTATGCTTGTATGTCATTTTTTATTGTATAGCATTTTTTAAAAATTTTCATCAAATATATCTGTGCACGACCTATGTATATAGGATTTTCATGTATAAATATTTTTATATATTTAGAATTTTTACTATTTGTTGTACTGAGAGATAATTAGATGTAGACATAGGTTAATGATAAAAAAAAAAATAATATTATAACAAATATGAAAATATTAAATAACTAAAACAATAAGAAAATCTAATTATGTACCACTATTATATTTTTATATTTACTGTCTGTTCCTATTTAACATGATAATAATAAGCAATTGTCCAACTAGTTTTAGTATGCTATATATATAGCTACTCAATGCAGCACTGTTAAAAGTTGTTTTTTTTTTTGTAGTAACTTATATTTACTGTATATGTTTTGGTTGCTGTTTTTTAAGTCACCCATCTTTACCAACGTTCTACAACTAAAGAAAAAAAAAATTATATGGGAGTAGATTGATTTCGTAACGCAAGTGCTGAAGAGATGAGACGGAAGTGGTGATGGGGAGAGGTAACGGTGCTTAATTTTATCAGGAAAAGTTTTATATTAGGGGTATTCATGATGTTATGTTAAATGTAAAATGTTTTACCATGTTAAATGTATATACGTGCTCCTAGTGGAATTTCTGAGCAACTTGTTTTATTACCTTTCCTTCCTAAACTTCGTGTTGTTGTTTACTTCTAAGTTTTGAATAATGTAATTTATTACAATATGCCTAAATTGAGTGAAAAGTTGGCTAAAAGTTTGGCTGCTGAGTGTCTTGTTGATCTTCTAACTTGTGAGGAAGAGAATCGAGATGAGCTAATTGAGAACTGTCATTACATCATTATTATAATTTGTCATCCATTGGTTTATTAGTTATAAAACCATCTAAAAAAAATACTAATACAATCAAAACACAAACTACGAGCAAATAACCTAACACGACAACAAACCAAATGATGACGGTCTGTTGTGTGACGTCATTCTCCATTTAACTGACTCTCAACCATTTTATATGTTATGTCTTTTTAACATGGTAAAAGAAGAAAATATTTCTCCATTTAACAAGAGTTTTTCCATTTAACATGTTAAACTAAAGATCATAAATACCCCTATTGTAACATGAGAGTAGGAGCTTACAGTAGCTTAACAATCCCATCAGTGTAGGGTAGCATTATTATTAATAAAATATGTCCAAATCGTTGGAACCATTAGCACACTGGTATAATATTGATACTAAAGTAAGAAGGCTAATAAATCCCAGAATAGGAAAAAGAGCCGGTAATATTGGAAAATAAAATAAAAATGTCATATTTAAAACAAGTATAAGAAATACCAGGTCATTATTAATACCCGGTTGGAAAGATGCTACAACCTACTATCAACCGTATTAGGCATATGACAGTGTGTCGAATGCCTGTAATGTCCGAGTCAGTGGGAGGGTAGCTGAAGCCAGAGAGTTTCGTAAATTGTATTTATTTATATGATCAAATGACTACGTAAGGAATTGTCCAAAGTAAGGT
Organism: Halyomorpha halys; assembly: GCF_000696795.3. Classification (NCBI taxonomy): domain Eukaryota; kingdom Metazoa; phylum Arthropoda; class Insecta; order Hemiptera; family Pentatomidae; genus Halyomorpha; species Halyomorpha halys. The sequence goes on from NW_027109908.1 coordinate 2,253,668, forward strand.
ACAAATCGGTTAGAATGCGGAGTTCAAATAAAAACCTTATAAGACATGACCTTGTTTCGTATTTCAGGTATTTCTAGCTTGTATTTTTTTTTTTTATTCAAATGAAACTTGTTTATTCCTACAGTTGCGATATTATGTTATGATTATTTGATGTTTTCAATGCTCTTGGTAATTTTATTACCTGTAATAGCATTATTTCGCATACAATCGTACCTATATTCTTCCTTAATTAAAAAATATGATAATTTAATTCTACTTGAAATTACTTTAGTTCCACTGTTTTATTGAACTGGTCGAACTCTAACCCCCCTTTCTTAACACTTTTTTTTAAAATTAATTAATGTTTTGTAATTATTGTGTTGCAGCTGTTGGTGGAGTACGACGACCGAGAGTGGGAGCGGAGGGAGTGGGTGCAGCCCCACAAGGGCGGTACCTTCCAGGTCTTCCTGGTCGAAAGGACCCTCATCTGGTGCAGCAGAGCTGAGTCCCCAAGGTCACCCTCCTCCTCCCTCGGCCCTGCCCTGGTACGATGGAACTTATTCTCTATTACATAAACATAAAATATTGATCATTATACTTATCTTAAGTATTTGAAGGAAGGTGAAAATCATTCCGAAAGTGAATGTAAAATAAGTAAGTAAAGAGAAGTATGGAAGGGAAGAGGATTAATTTAAGGAGGAAGAAGTATAATGGAGGAAGTTAAAGGCAAGGATATGTGAAGCCAAAAAGGCAGGCCTGACAATGGCGTAACCAAGCCCCATATTTTTACTTTGACGTAGAATAGCTTACAAATGCCTGCCAAATTATTCATTTATAAACTTTCACAAAATAATTCCTATCACCCAAGGTTTAGATCTCTAGTGCCTCATGATTAGCGAATGTGTCTTGAAACAGTGTAATTTTTTCACCATGTTTTATTATTTATTTATTTTTTTTTATAACTACTGCATTACCTCTCAAGGCATTGAGTTTACATAGTTGAAAGTTCCGAGTCTCTACAACATTCCTAAATCTGCAATATTTTGTGTTTTTATTTATTGAAGAATTATTCTTATATTTATGTATACTGAATTATATTTTATTCCAATAAATGCAATTTTAAAAAATATAGAATAAATATTATTGAACTTCAAGAACTAAAAGATCTTTTCTAAAAATAACTATCTGTAGCACCACTTCGAAAAATCTGAAGTCTAAGTGGCTTAGCTAAAGGTCCAGTTGAACATGCTGCTTAGCTGTTGCAGGTTTTCTTAGATTTTTTTCCCCCAGAAAATAGCCATTGAATTCAGAATTTTAAATGTTAGAATGTGACCCAAAATAAATCCAGATCAAAGTTCATGAGGTGGCTTAAAGGCTTAACATAGGAATCTTTTCAAATACTTAGTCCTTATAAATTTTTAAAAATAAAAATTACATTATTTCAAGATACATAAGCTGATAGAGGAGAACAATAGAGACTTAAAAATTTATTTTACAGTACTCCCTTGTGAATTTAATTTGGCACACATTTATCGCTCTGTTGCTCTTTTATCTATCTCACCCAAATAGAGCCTTAAGGTTTCAATTTACTCTCGAGTTAAGGAAAATTAAATATTTTCAGCTGTATGTTTAAAAAAAAAAAAAAGTAACAATTCAGGAAATTATTGTGAATAGCAATATATTATGGTATATTTTATAACTGATTAGAAGTTGAATCAATCACAGACCTCTATCAGATCAATACAAAATGCTTCGGTTAATCATTTTTTATTAAAATTAAAAGAATAATAACTTAAAAACTGTGGTTGTCTCTGTCCCTGAATTGTTCAAGGTCACCCTGTCGAACTAAGGCAGCGATTGTTTTTTGTTAATCTATATGTAATCCTCTCATATCATGTAAATTGCAATGACAATATATGGTTATACATTGGTGCTATTCATCACATTACCTAAATACTACATGATATTTACCTTCGTGTAGTATTTAGTTTTTTTATTGCTGGATTATTGAAATATTTTTCGACTGAAAGTTTTATTCAATTTTTTAGGCATCATGGAAGGTTTTAATCAGGGAGTAAAAAATAAATAAGATAATATTTGCTTATTTATTCCACTTCGTTTCAGTATAAGATATTAAATAGATTGCAGTTACTGCACAAGCTTAATTAAATAGAATGAAAATACAGATAGTAATGAATGTAATTATAAATTTAAATATTTTTCAGCAAAAGTCCCAGTAAATTAATTTTAATAATTATGGAACAAACAAATAAGATGCTATTGCTGAAAAGTGATAAAAGGAAAAGAGAATATCTTAACTGAACTAACTCTTAACATAATAAAAGGCAGTCCATACCCATGGTGATGTTTGCCTATGCGTACTGATTGACCTCTCAAGAACATTCCCAATATCATTATATTCATACTAGAATATATCAGTATATATAGCAGTATCATCTTATATATCAGTATATATAGCAGTATCATCTTATATATCAGTATATATATTTGTTATAGTATAATAACTACTAGTGAAGTTGCCAAAAGATGTGGTAATCCGGTGTTTATCAAACGCCTGCAGTTTGTGTTTAACGCTTAGTGGTATGTTGGATTTACTGAACTTCAAAAACGATTTTTGAAGTTTTATAAATTTGATATTTCCATTGAAAATACTTTTAAATTTTTTGTAGTTTTCTCTTGAGTTCTACACGTCTTGTTCTTTTGGTTTTTCACCTGACCCTATAATTTATTTTTGGTTAATTATTAGGTTGATTTTCTGTTATATCTATTTAAAATATAGGTGAAAATACTTCCCTTCCTATGTTTTTTATTTATTTATTTCTTTAAAAAAATACCTCTATTGATTTTAACGTTTCATGGTCTCTTTACCCCCATCTTTAGGTTACCTGATGTATGGATGTGGTATATTGCTTCCTAGCAATTAATCAAGAATAAAATTTTTCAAGAAATTATACAAACGTGGAAAGATAACGAGAGGAAAAATCTCAGTAAAAAATTAAATAGGGGTAATAAAATCTCTGAAACAATAATAGTGTCCCATTGAGTAATGTATTACAATATACGTAATGTATACAATTCTGTGTAGAGAATTGTTTTTTTTATTTGATTATTCTTCTGTTCTGTTTTATTGTTTTCCCTCGTTAGCTTTTCCAAATTTCTGCTTCAATATTCCAATTTCTCCTGTTTTTATTATCACATCGTGTTCCTTACTGTGAAAATTTTATATACTTGGCGATCTTGTCCACATAAAAGTGAAATTATTATCAACATAGGCCTGCAAACTGTGCATTATTACGTTGAAGAGTGGTGTGCCAATTTGTTCTCATACAGCTTTATTTTGATAAAATAAGTAAATAATAATTAATTAGTTATTAAGTGAATTAACTTCAAATGTATTTAAATAGCTTATGGAACTTCTTTAAAGTTTTAAATGTCTGAAAGCTCTTGGTTTCACTTTCTCATTCAATAGCTGAATTAATTGAGTTCTTAAGATAGTTTCCTTCTTATAAATATTTCGTTTTAGATTGCTGTTAGTAAAGCGGTATATAATATTGTTTTAATGATAATGTTTTTGATTTTGAGTACTAGTATTATTTATTCTTAGCTAATTGTTTCCTTGTGATTATATTTTTGCAGACATTTACGACTCTTGTTGGCGAACTTCCATCTGGGCAAGAAGCAGTCGAATTCCTCCGAGACAGACATCTCGCCTTCCGCGATCCAACAACATTCAAGACGGTACAGGTAGGTTACGTTATCACTTAATCGCGATTACTGGAATTATTTGTTGTTTTATTTATACGAGTAAAGACCCCAGAAAGGGAGATAAATGGGATAAAAATATTCCTAGGGGAGGAAAAGGAGACAGATGGTACAAATGTGGTTTATTGCCCCAACCTCCTCTCTCCAGCTGTTGTAGGATTCAGGTCACGTTTAGTATTTGACTCATTTTGTGTTTCGTTTTTTAATTTTTTTATATTATATAATTATGTCTTACACTAATTTTTACAGCAAAGTACTTAAATTAAACAGTAATTCACCGTTTGTCGTTTTTAATAGTGAGAAATCACGTAGCTGTTAAATTCCTCACCTTTAGGAAAGAAAATAAAATAAAATTTTCATCATCAATGTTTTGTTTGCCAATATTAGTTAAGAACTAGCTAGTTATATTCTGCTTGTTACATTCTATTGATAAGGAACAATTAAAAATTAATAATATTAATAGGATATAATAATAAATAATTTTTATGATTAGGAAGATAGTCTCGGGGTGGTGGTCGAATAATAGTATCAAAATAGTAAAAGAAAACTGTTTAACAATAAATAGTTTTCTTTTACTATTTCGATACCTTTATTGACCGACACCCAGACTATCAAAAGTTTAAAAAAATTATTTTTTTATTTAGAGCTCCATTTCTTAAAAACTACCTGGTACATAAGAAAACCAAATATAATATCATTTAAATTAGATTTCTAAAATTCTATTTACGTTCAGTAGTTTTTGAGATATAGTTTTTTATACAAAATGTACAGAAAAATCAGTAGTTAGTTGTTGAATTTAGTTTGGTAAATCTGTATATCAAAAACCATAAGACTTCCAAATGTCTGCCAGCACTCAAATTAAAGCTAGTTAAATGTGTTTGTGACGTTATTTAGTTAGTTAAAAGTATTTTATGACATTTATCCTTCCTAGGAGTATCAATTTTCATGATATTTGATAAAATAAATTGATGACAAACATTCATGTTAGTAGAAACGTAATAGAAAGTTAAATTACCTTTATTTGTAGTGCTGGCAGACAAATGTACGTCTTATAGTTCCTAACTGTAATAAATTCACTAACTACTGATTTTTCAGTGCATTTATTATGAAATGCTGCTTTTTAAAAAAATATGTCTTAGAAACTATTATACGTAAGTAGCTCTATTAGGGCTTATATTTTAGCAAATTTGCTCTACTTTAAATGATATTATACTTGGTTTTCTTGTGTGGTCATTTCAAGGATATAGAGCACCGAATGAAAAATAAATTATTTTTTACGGTTTGTAACAGCCGCCATTTTTTATTCCCCTACTTATACTTAGCAGACTCTTCAATTTAGACTAGTAATTATAAATATTTTTCATTAAAGTAATAAAAAATCGGGGTGTAATAACTGCCTTTTTTTTTCTCCCCGGCTCTTGTACTATAACTGGAGGAAGAAACATTATACTTTCTCAACCTTTTTGAAAATCATCCGATATTTCCTCTTTTCCTTATAGCCCGAAGTAAAGGGTCAAGCTTACATTTTTCCTCTAAATAAATTTTATTTATTTATTTGAAGGAGATATAAGGGTCAAGAAGAAATATAAATTAGTTTAGAACTATTTCCTCGACCACTCCTTCAAATTCATATACGATCAATCATTTATATGTATATTATTTATTTTTTATAAATTTAAAAGCATCTTCGAAGCTCAGTTCTCGGAAGGATAGATTCCATCTTTCATATTTAAATGGGTGTTTTCCAGTGAGGGGTTATCGATGTCTTTCAAAGTCTTCCAGGAATTTTCTTAGTTGTAATTATCGTGCCTTTTTTTGAGAACTTTCCTTTACGACACAAAATTACCTATTCATTGGTATTATCCCCGTTATATGCATGAATAAATTGGAACCTCGTATATTGAGCTGAATTGGACTTCACCTTTTTTTATTTATTTTAAAAAAAGTATCGTGTAGGTGGCGTTGTGACGTAACTAATCCTTATACAGCTTGTTTCCAAGAATTTTTATAAATGAGAAACGTATTAATTTTTCATAACATTCAGCTAACACCTATATTCAGTCATATTTATATCCATGTTTTATTGATTTATTTTTTTTATTAATTTTTCCGCAACATACAACAAATATCTCCGACCAGATGCCAACATCTATCAGGCGGTGTCAAAATAGCATAAAAAAAAATAATAAATTTAAAAACAAACATTTTTTTGTAATATTTTTAATTATTAGGGTATTGTGGAGGTTTCAGCGGGTTAAAAGATAGGACATACATTGTTAAATTATTTCTAGAGATAAAAAAAACTAAGTTATATTTTTAATTTATATAATTAATACAAAAACTGAAATATAGGTAATTTGAAAAATACAACTAATAATAAAATTCAAAAGTTATGAAATTCAACTTATGGAAAGGTTAATAGGGAAACTAATAAATTCGTAAGAAGTAAAGAGTGAACTTGAACGAAAATAAGAATACAGTATAACTAATGGTATGTATATTTAAGTAATTAATACTCTTACGATGTAGAGAAACAAAAACTAGTTATTTGGTCAAAAAAATCAGTTATTAAAATTTACGGAAGTATCAAAGTACTGACTGAGTCAATTTTTTTTTTTTTTAGTTTTCTTTGTGATGGGTAACTTTATTAGTTTTATAACTTTTTTAATTGTAACTTTCTCACTTCGTTATTGTAGCTTAGTGAATTTGTCAATTATTATCCACTAACTTTCTCAATTTGTGAACCCAGTGTAAATGACCCTTGTGGTCTAAACACTTAAAATAAAATTAATTTATCTAGTTAACGGTTGAAAAAAATATGGTTCCATTTAGTTTAAAGTGCGTTTTACAATTTTTTAGTTAAATGGTGGTTCGATAATTTTATTTATTTTTTCTTTCATTTTTAAATTCTAAATGAATTCCTTATGGAAGTTTTTGATCGATAATGTATTTGAAGCCAATGTGGTGTAGTTGTACAAGGTTCTTTTTGTATAAATTGTATTTATTTATTAACACTATAAAAAGGAACTGTGGTTGAAAATACATCTTCCCGACCCCGAATTAGTACGAATTTACTTATCAAAATTATTATTTCATATCAACATGAGATGGATACAAACTTCATGTAGCGTGGGTTCTAAGTTAGTTCCCCTAGTTAGGGGAGTACCCTTGGATAAATATGCCCTGGTTTCTAGTTGCATTGAAGTTGCTCGGCCAAGTTGGATAGAATGGCCGCAATCCAGATGGAGAGGTATAAACTATTTATAGGCTCTCTGATGCTAGCTCCCCCTTCTGTAACTTATATCCTTTTGATCTATTGTAGTTTTCCTGATAGTTGCTCACCTGGATCCCTTTAGTGCGGTAGGAGTCAACTGAATAAATAGATAGAGCTAATTTAAGACTTGACTGTTTTGCGGCTGAGATCCATCTTACGGTGGTCTCATGATGAAAACATAGGTTAATTAATTATTATTATTTTATAAAACAAGTCTCAGAACAATTACAAATACACCTAGCTCACATCCATGAATGGTGTATCAAATGGAAAACAGGGATAAACATTGAGAAATCAGTTCAAATAACTTTTACGCCCCGTCGTGGTCTATGTCCTCCTGTTTTTCTAAACGAACGAAGGTTAACCCGGACAGACACAGTAAAATACCTTGGATTGACATTAGACAAACGACTTACATGGACCTCCCACATAAAAATAACAAAATAAAAGCTTAATTTCCGACTCAAATTATTATTTCATCTTTTAAATAAACGATCAAAATTACCACTTTCAGAAAAATTTAAGATTTATACTTACCTTCTCAGACCAATTTTGGACTTACGGTGCACAAATTTACGGATATCCCAAAAAAACTAACTTACTGAAACTGCAAGAGTTTCAATCAAAATTACTAAGACTGATCAGTAGCGCTCCCCCCTACATCAGTAACAATAACTTACACAAAGACTTACGAACTCCCTACGTACAAACAACCATTAAAACATTATATAAACGGTTTCACGACGTACTTCCAACACACACTAACCCTCTAATTCAAGGACTATCAATACTAGACTTACCAGATACGAGACGACGTTTACGAAGGAGCTGGAATAGGGACCTCTTAAATTGATTTTTAAATTTCAATTTTAATGGAGATGCATCATTGGATGACCTTAACCTTCATGCCTTCATGACTTTTTATTATTATTATTTTTTTTCTCTCTCACTCTACATCTCATTCGCTGGTTGTAAAAATACTTTTACAGTTGTGAATAAACTAAATAAAGTTAAAAACAAATTTTTATAAATTCACTAATGTAATTAAACTATATTTATTGTGTTGCAGGACGTCGATAGGAGGTGCAGGGAGGATCAAGCTGTGAGAGATTGGATCAGGTGCCAGGACGGGCAGGGAATACTCCTCACGACGCCTTCCATCCTCGTCGGGTATCGTGTACAGGTCTATCGGGTCGAAGGTACAACGCAGTGGTACACCGCCGTCATAGTCGGGTACAATCCTGCCACTGGGGTAAGTCCTAGTCCATGTTTTATACATATTTTTTATTTTACTTCTACAACGTGAGTAGTATGCTGAATCAGACTTTATTTAAGGTGAAGTTAAATTTCATTTGCACATTCCAGCACAGGCTCACGGACTCCAGCTCTAAAACAGAGTAGATTTTTGAAATTTGTTTCCTGAAGATGGCATGAAATCCGGAATATAAAATATACTGTTTATAAATTAAATTTGGTGAGATAATCTTGCCTTCCATAAATAAATGATACTTTTTATTTATTGATAGATATTCCAATCTGCCAAACAGTTGTGGGCAATAGATAATATTGATGAATGATCATATTCATACTAAAATAAAATAAAATAAGAATAAAAATAAATAAATGAAAAAAACTCATACAAATAAATAAAATCTCTTAAAATATATACAAACAGGAAGATAAAGAAAATTATCATAAACTATGTGTATGAAAAAATAAATAAATAATAAAATAATAATAAAAATAGTCTCTAGTTCCCTTGTATACAATATTTACACAATCGACCTGAGGATCCCTGAGCCTACTCCACCCCCCACGTGTGGTGGGTTGATGAGAAATCAAAAGATCCCAGCGCATCCCTCTCGCCGTATCACTGATAGTGAGTCAGTGGAGGCTGAGCAAGAAGTGTTGTGCTAGAGTAGCAAAAGCTTGTGCTAAAGCCTTGTTTGTGGCTTCAAGGTTTTTTTTCCTTGCCTTTAAAGTTAAAAAAAGAATTTCTTCCCAAACTCCGTCTCTATTAAGCCATTCTTCCATTCACACCACCAATCCAATTTGGTTACTTACGTGCTTTCCCGTAAACATTCTGATGTGGGTTCTGATCAAATCTATTATTATTAGAGCTTTAATTGGATCGCAGCTTTCGACTTCCTTTCGCTACGCTGTAGAAATACCCAAAGGATCCTGTTCAGTCGAGGTTGGGTACGAATTAGCATAAATATGAATCAGTTGGTTGTTAAGCAATAGTAAATCCAGGAATTTTCGAAGGGGACTCACATGTTTACAGGTTCAGTTGTATCTGCCACCTGATCGAAAATGTCGATCTAAAAAATATAGTTTTAAAACTCAAAATTTTGAAATACTATTTATTTGTATTTTAATAACAAAAGCATTTTTTGTCATTTGTAATACAAAAAAGTAAAAAAAACAAACTTTTTATTACCTTTTGAAGATAGAGTCTTCCTGGCTGGATATGCTAGTGTTGTAAGCCATTCTGTTATTGTCTTAATTACATTTCATAATAAATAATGATTTAATTATTTACTGAGTACATTGACTTCAAATGTATGACAACTGAGTGGTTCAGATTTTTTTTCTTTGTTTATTATTATTATTTTTATTTATTCTTTCTTGATCTTTATTTATTCCCATCTTAGTTCCTTAATTTTCCGTCTCTTAGTGTGCACCATTTTTGTATTTATTTCTCTTATATCTTCTCTTTAATTTTTACGTGTGATTACTTTTCCTATTCATTTTTAATTTAATAGCCTACGTTATTTCTGTGTTACATATATTTATTATTGCATACTTTATTTTTTTTATCCTTTTGTTCATTTTTATATACTTTTTTCACTTTATTATGGAAATGTAATAATTGTTAACCCGACCTTAGTTTACTTCTTTGTATCTTATTATCTTACTTTGTCAACGTATGTTTAGTTCTTTTGTTTTGCCTTGATGAAACACTGCAAAGTTCACCGAAAATTAATGGTTTGCTATTTTTTTGTTTCTTTTGACCGCACCCATGGCCATCTTCATATTTTGAAAAATACAGTCTATCACTATGTATAATATTAACCTCAAATGCTTTTAAATGATATGATTGTGAATGTTTTAGTTTTAACAGGAAATACATACCTGAAAACTTTATAGATCATTCCCTAAGTGCTGAATATCTCCAAACTGAAGGTTGAATTTACATTACTACTGCCGTTTAAAGGCTTATGTGGTTGACGGAACAATAAGTGAGGTCTAAATTCATCTTTTCTACCTCGTTCGCGTTCCATTTCAAAATCCTTTTAGATCAACATCTTCAAAGTGTGGTGGTACGCGGTCATGTGTAGTATCCCACTACAACAGAATCCCGTATTGCCAAAACGGCAGCGTAGGGTGGAAAATAAAATAAAATAATGCAATCCAGGACTGCTCTATAAACTTCGTTAATTCCTTTCCCTTAAACATTTCCTTTTAATCCGTTCCTACCTCTCTGATAGAACCTTTAAAGTAAATCATAACCTTGCCTACACATTTCTCTTTTCTCAGTCCGCCAGTGTTCCCCAAGGTAATATTTTAGGTCCTATTCTCTATACTGTTTATACAGCCGATATCGTAACCCATCCTAACACAGTCCTAACAACATACGCTAATGTGTACTGTCTGTAAACAACGACCCAACTAATGCATCACAAACTCTACCGACTCAAATAGCATCCATTGAAGAATGGTGTCAAAACTATAAATCCTGAATAATCCCACCAGATCACCTTTACTCTCCGTCGTAAACCTCTACTCTCCTGTCCTACAGTATCCTTTTCAAATATTCCACTAACGCCTGTTGAACAGATTCGCTCACAAAAGACTTACTTGGAATCCCCATTCAGGACTGAAATGACAGGAAACTTCTCGTATATTTCGATTGCTACAACACCTACTTGATAAACGCTCTAAACTTCCCATTCATTACAACAAATTATTATATTCTCTGGTAATCAGACCAATTTGGACATACGGAATACAGCTCTGGGGCTCTACCAAACCATCAGATTCTTCCCTAATCCAATCCAAAATTCTTTCTAAAATCCTTGATGCTCCTTATAATAAACTCATCCCTTTCGTTGCAGATTTGGCTCGAAATAAACATGCGTCTTTTCATTCCAAACTCTTTCCCCATCTTAACTTATTAGTTCTTTATCTCTCATCCTTAACAATCTCTGATAATCCTTCGCGGCGTCTGAAAAGAAGATGGCCAAAGGACCTTATAATATAAATTAATGCTTGAGGTACCAGAAGTGTTTGGAACATTCATCTAATTTATTTATTGTATTTTTTTTTTTGTACAGTTGTAAATTACAATAAATAAATAAAAATAACGCTAACCTGCATTACAGTCTATCTTTTCTGTTCATTTAGTTACCTATATGTTGTGATTAGAAGTTATTTTAAACATTATGTGCTTATATGTTTTAACTATGATTTTCAATTCAACAAAAAAAAGATTATAATATTTATAAATATTTTCAGCCTTTCAATCTTCTTATTATTTTAGGAATATTTGTTCAATTCTTCTTTTCCCTATACTTTCATTGTTAAATACTTTTTTACTATTCATAAAAACTCCTTTTTAAATTTTATTTAAATGCTTAAAATGGATTAATAATATATAAATTTCAAGGCCATAGATCTTTCAAGGATCTCATTCATGTCATTCATAATTCTTGAAAGGTTCATTACATTCATTTACTTCAGGTTGGTTACACTAATTTAGCTAGATAGAACTTAATTCCTTTATTAACTGTATGTGTGAATCGCACATCATTGTAGCTTCGAATCCAATTTGCGATTCGACAATTTAAATAGATTTGTATACGCACTGTCAGTATAAAGTAAATAAGTCCTATCTGAAAATAAATTCCTAAATTTTAAATCCCAGATGGCTTTGGTTACTGGGAGAATGAAAACATTGGTAAATTGTGTAATGGCGAGTGGTACAGAACGTTTCCGTGTTGTTCTTCGGAATTAATTGAACTCTCTGTTCCCTATTGGTGTGAAAATTCTTTGCATTTTCCAGGCCTGATATAGTCCTTCCACGTGGTCCCTTGTTTTACTGGAATTCCTCTCCGTTTTTCCAGGGCAATAACGCGTAGAATCGTAAACTTTTATCACGCAATTAAAAGTTTCCAATTATTACGTACGTACAACCTTCCGAAGAGGGGTGAGAGATAACTGAATTATGCTGTGGAAATATAGATTTTTTAAGAAAAAAATTTATCTTAAATACCATGTCACGGACTGATTCCGCACTTAGTAACTTTTAAATTGTAATGAAAATTTAATTTTTCTAAAACAGATAACGATACATTATCAGCTTCTAAAAATATCTTTATTTGGTCTAATCATAATCCTGTTACATGACAGTTGAAGGGATCAGTAGGCAAGCTGAACTGAATGTATTTGTACACATTCAGTACAAGGGGGTCAGGTACAAGTGTGTTGTATCTGAAGCCCTGAAATTATTTTCTGTACTTATGTTATAAACTTGTAAATAAATGGTATAGAGACCAATTTTACTAGTTTAAAAAGTCATTATATAAAATCTTAAATAAAAAAATAATATTAGTGAGATTGAATAGGATAATTTAAAAAAAAAAAAAAAA